>NW_027152196.1:893229-915419 GCF_004359215.1 Bremia lactucae | reverse complement strand
TTAGATAATATATTAATTAACAGCCTTTAAGTGTTAATTTCATGTAACGATACACCCCGTTACAGCCTCGCTCCGAGCCAGCTCATGCCTCAGCTCATCCTAAGTATGAGTGGCGGACTCCGCCGCAGCATGACCCTATGCCTCGGACGCGGCCTTCCGCTGTCCGAGGACGAATGCCTCAAACTGCTCCAACTGAGCAACATGTTGCTCAGGAGGACTACCCAGGAGCCTGGCCAGGGCTTGTTCACCAAGTCGTTCCGCCATAAGCCCTGTCACCTTTCGATGATAAATCAACGACGCCAACATGCTTTGTATGAACGTCTTACGACTGCTCTTCCACGTGGAAATCGATCTGGAATGGTATATTTAGGCGACGTTACGAAAGCGCTTGGCAAGGTCTCGACGGAAATGTTTACACATTTAAATGAGGATCGAGAGGCACTGGAGATAGAGAATGCGCTGCGTGCTTATCTGGAATTGGCTTCGCGTCGGTTTATTGATGTGGTGCCAATGAAGTTAACATATGTGCTGTTAGATTCGTATATGACGGAAATGGAGAGTGCCCTTCTAGGTGCTGCCACGGATGAAAAAGTGGCTGAACTGCTACGCGAAAGCGCGGACAAGGCGGCTCATCGTCAAGAACTTTTGGATCAAGTGGCAATGTTCGAGAAAGGAACGCAGATTATTGAGATGAGCGAATTTAAGTAGCAGATTATTGAGAAGAGCGAATATCAATAGGCTTGGTTGGATACATTTTTTCTTTAGGATTGAATACGATATTAGCCTGTCTTAAAAGCATCGTCTTACATTATCCTTCAGGTACACGTCGCGTTCGTTGTTTGGGACCCTTCTTATTATACTTTATTACGGCTCACGACTATTAACTAACAAGAACATTCTATTCAATAAACTTGGTGTCGCGAAATCCCGTTACTACACTACAAGCAATAGAAATTAACATGCGAGATTTGGTCTNGATGTGACGTGCCCTTATGGCATCGTCCAACTCGACAAACCATCTCAAGAGGGAGTCTTCTTCGACTCCCCTATATTTAGAGATGTCAATTTTTAAAGATTCGGGACGACGCGTTTGCGTCATCCCAGGTACAGGGTCTGCACCTGTTGTAATCTCAACAGTTCCGCCTGTTGAGAGCCTTGCCGATTCAGCAAGGCTACTTTTTTCTTCATCTCGTCAAGTTCATGTTGTTTGAACTTGGCGATAGTTGAATGGAGGGCATCTCTGTCTAAGTTGGACAGTAATGCCAGGATTGCAGCGTTTCCTACGGTCGAACGCATTCGTTCAACCGCACTCCTTTCTATATAACTTAGAAAGGAGTAGCTTTCAAGGGATACGTGATGCGTATTCCCACTATCATCTAACATGTCCATGTTAGATGTGGGAAATGTGGTCCTTGGACGGACTACAAAGTGCTACCAGGTGTAGCGGGGCACTATGACTTGTACTGTTTCAGTTCAAGTTCACCTCACACTGCTTCAGTTGTGGGTGGTGCCTTACGCTAGGTGACGTGCACTATACGTGCAGAGGAAGACTTATCTTAAGACAAGTAGACTTAAGAGGGTAATATGAAAACTGTATTAAATATAGTTAAGTGTCTCTTAATTTATCTTTGTAAATGCTAACTTAACTATAACCTAAATCTTAACATGTAAATGAATTCTTATCTCTATCTTATTGGTAACTCTCTTTGATTACTACTACAGCTGATTAGTCTGCGGAATAAATAGATATAATGGCCTATACCTATTTATGGATATGAATTCTGAATATTACTATATAAAGTAATATCCTCCGAATAGTATCTACCTTTTAGATAATATATTAATTAACAGCCTTTAAGTGTTAATTTCATGTAACGATACACCCCGTTACAGCCTCGCTCCGAGCCAGCTCATGCCTCAGCTCATCCTAAGTATGAGTGGCGGACTCCGCCGCAGCATGACCCTATGCCTCGGACGCGGCCTTCCGCTGTCCGAGGACGAATGCCTCAAACTGCTCCAACTGAGCAACATGTTGCTCAGGAGGACTACCCAGGAGCCTGGCCAGGGCTTGTTCACCAAGTCGTTCCGCCATAAGCCCTGTCACCTTTCGATGATGTTTTGAGAGGTGGGAGAAACAAGCCCAATCGATATTAAGGCTCATCCTCACGTACACACGCAGAGATGCGGGTCGTGGGAAGGAATTCAAGTGCTACAAAGTGTAGGCGGCATGTCCTAATGCGGCCACGCTCAACTTAGACACCCTAGCTCAGCAAGGAAGCGGTTTAACCGTCTTCTCTTCCGTGCAGTGAGGTAGTTGTGGTGGGCGCGTTAGCAACATCACCCGACGCACTAAGTACTCTAGTAAAGTGTCGTCACGGGAGCGGTAATCCGGCTCCTCGTGCGCACTTACCAAGTTGGAAGTAGCTTTCAGACTGATTTATATTTAATCGCATTAAATATAAATAGCTACTTTTATCAATTAAAATGTCATCTCTATAGATAACACTTAATATGTATTGCGAGCGTATCTTTTTAGATACCTCGCGTAACGGATGACGCTAGTCGTTATCCCTCCTAATATGAATACACCCACGTGCATCACATACACAAGGGTTGGTCACAATTTTGAACCACACCCGAGTGCTGGGTTTAATTTCTTTAATTTAGTAATTGACCATCCCCTTAAGTACACCAAGTGTACCTAACGGAGACTGTTTAACATTAGGGCAACTTTAGCCCGTTTCATTTTAAATGGCATTATCTTGTAAGATGTGGACATAAAATCCAGCAAAGGAGAAATTATTATATTAACTATTTTTTCTGAAAGGTTTGTCCAGAAGGTTTCGGTACAAAATGCTCACATGGTTTACTTTAATTCGGCATCTGGAAGTGATTGTACGGTATTGATGTTCTGGCGTTTGGCGATGCAAGAAATGTTGCGAATCGAACGGAAAATTAATCAATTACCACGATGGGGTCGCCGTCGGAGAGGCCTTTATTCAATAAAACGCCGTCGGATCCTTCGCCGTCGGAATGATGTGAGCATAGCGACTTGCACATGAACTCAGTCTTGGAAATGCCAAGTAGTCGATATTACAAGCAAGAAACATGGAGCAAAAGAGAATCAACATCAGCTAATAAGCAAAACATTTTACCGCCTCCAAGTTTCGATCCTCGGCAAAACTGGCAAACGGAATAATCGGTAACAACTTGTAAAATTCTTTCCGAGAGAATAATTTTTAATTGCTCACATCGAAATTGTCTTGTAGGAATTATCTCAACTATCGTAACTTTTCACCTAAAACGTCACGACACTGAACAAAATGCCTTCAATTAATTTTCGAGCACCACACGGTAGCGCACAGTGCCGTCGCGCACGAGCTTGACGCCGTCATTTACTTTACTCATGGGCATTTTCTGGATCACAGGGCGTACATTCTTCTCCGATGCGAGTTGGAGCATGTCTTTAATGTTTTGAATGCTGCCAATACTGCTGCCGACAAACTTCAGACCCTTCGCCACGACCCCAAACGCATAAAACTTAATCTCGTCATTTGGAAGACCCACCATAATGCATGAGCCGCGAACGGCTACGAAACTCAGAAACTGCATATACGGCATGTTGTCGGCATTCGCACAAATCAGCAGCACGTCCACCGATTTCTCCGCAGCTTCTGCCTGCTTCTCGTCCGTGTACACAACAAATTCCGTTGCACCTAGTTTCCGGACCTCGGCCTCTTTCGTTGCCGATCGAGAGAAGGCCACAACAGCATCAGCGCCCAACGCAGTGGCAAATTGAATGCCAAGGTGCCCCAATCCGCCAATGCCAACGACACCCACACGCTTGCCTGGCTGAACTCCCGCCTCAAGCAATGGCGTATACACCGTGGCTCCAGCACAGAGCAATGGAGCAGCCAAATCCGACGGAATATTGTCAGGAATCTTAAATGCAAACTCGTGTGGGACACGCACGTAATCGGCATAGCCGCCATAGGTGGGTACCCCATCGTTCTTATACGTATCGTTATACGTATACACTAGATGGGGACAGTACGCTTCGCTGCCGCTAGCGCACTCTTTGCATACGGCAGGATCTTTGCTTAAACACGCAGAGACCTGAGCGCCAACTCCGACGCGATCGCCAATTTTGAGGTCCTTCACGTTAGGACCAAGTATTGTCACATGCCCCACGATTTCGTGACCTACAACACATGGGTACGTAGTCGGCCCCCACCCACTATCGACCGTGTGGACGTCTGAGCCACAGATACCACAGTGCGAGATTTTAATCTCCACGTCTCCGTCGCCAAGCGGGCGCGACGTGTACTCCCAAGGCTTCATCTCCTCGTGTTTGCCGAACGAGGCATACGCGTGTACGGTTCTTGGGGCTTTGGACATGGCTGTTCTTGGAATGTAGCTATTTGCTGAATGAAATGATTCGATCTTTCTTTGTGGATGTTTAGCTCTCGATCTTTATCGTTCTTTTATGATACCCTGAATTCTGTAGAAAGAACAATGATCTTGTTCGAATCAGGATCTTTCTGTCGCCAGTTTTATCGAATTCTTAATACAGGATTGTGAAAATTGCGTCAGTTGAACAAATTACGGACGTTGCATGTCAGTTGGGTTGAAGCATCTCTTTCACAGTAACGCGCGATATATGGTGGAATTATATCGAATAACAAGGATTTACAATGTAAAGACAAGATATTTGGCGACTTGCGCGTAGCCATTATCAAAAAGTTACTGGACAAGACTTTAGAAGCGTTGTTTTATAAATTAGAGCTACTTGCTATGCACTCTTTATAAGCTCTCGTCTTGTAGCTGAATCTAATCCTATACAAGACGGAGGAGCAGAAAAATCGTACTATGTTAAAACGGTGGAAGAAGACTTAACGTCAGACGTCATTTGCACAGACTCAAAAATGATCAATAAAATGGTGATGATATTTTTGAATACTTTTAAGAACGTCTCACTCAATCAGAGCTCTAATCAATAGTTCTTATTATAACTTAACATAAATCAGGAATTTGCTAGTTGACATACATCGAAAGCTATTTATGCTTATGACGTTTTTATAAGTTCAGACGCTAACACGCAAATTTAAAAATTATATAAAGCGTTTTATGTCAATGCAACAATGCGAGCATAAAAGTATACACGCCCTTCAAGAGATAGCCACATATTGTAATTTTTTAAAACCGAAGTGTAATTCCATTACTGACACAACAAGCAATAATGCAAGTTTTGGTCTCACGAAATAATCTCAACGGTAAAGAATTTTCAAAGGGATCACATTCCACAACTCAAAACGATGAAGCCCAAAGATATTAACGGGTTGTTGATGCAAGCTCCTAACTGGGAAGAACAGCACAAAGTCATTGATCAGCTTCGGAATGCTGGTCTAGAACAGTACATTGAGCTGCCAACAATCGCCGTCATGGGTGATAGATCTAGCGGAAAATCGTCGTTGCTTTCAGCCCTGTCAGGTATCTCGTTTTCTATTAACGGCCACCTTGCAACTAGATGTCCGACGCAACTCATTTTGACTCGTGATGATGTTTTTTATGGTACCGGGGAGCTTGTTCGATTCCACACAGGGTCGGATCGTGAGCAAATGGAAGCAAGAGAAGATTTGAAACAACTGAAAGACAATCAGCAACCATCAAATTGTCATTGAGGTGTGCGGACCCGAAATGTCTGATCTCACGCTCATTGATTTACCAGGTACAATGGACAAACGGATCCTGCCACAAGTTCGGCAATTGGTTGATCAATATGTGAAGCAAGAGCAGACAATGATAATTGCTGATGTTCCAGCCAACAATAACAATGCACAAAGCAGAGATTATACAAGCAGTGCAAGGGGCATGTCCCAACGGGTTGCAGTCGTCACAAAGCTGGATCTATTGGATGCAGAAAAGGCAAGTCTCGAACTGTTGTTGATCAAGAATAAAAAAATGTTTTTGGGTTACCATGCCGTCAACGGTCGGAAACAACGAGAGTTGACGACAGGAACGCATCTTTGGGGAATTCCAACTTTAACAAAGCGATTAATTTCGATTCTGCAAGATAATACACGTAAGACTTTTCAAAATGGAATTGCAAAAATGACCTCCCGTCTGATCGAGACGAAAGAAACGTTGTCAAGGCTTGGATCGCCACTCCACACGCCTGGTGCTCAACGTCAACAGTTTTTCGAATGGGTGAAACAGTAAATCAACGACGCCAACATGCTTTGTATGAACGTCTTACGACTGCTCTTCCACGTGGAAATCGATCTGGAATGGTATATTTAGGCGACGTTACGAAAGCGCTTGGCAAGGTCTCGACGGAAATGTTTACACATTTAAATGAGGATCGAGAGGCACTGGAGATAGAGAATGCGCTGCGTGCTTATCTGGAATTGGCTTCGCGTCGGTTTATTGATGTGGTGCCAATGAAGTTAACATATGTGCTGTTAGATTCGTATATGACGGAAATGGAGAGTGCCCTTCTAGGTGCTGCCACGGATGAAAAAGTGGCTGAACTGCTACGCGAAAGCGCGGACAAGGCGGCTCATCGTCAAGAACTTTTGGATCAAGTGGCAATGTTCGAGAAAGGAACGCAGATTATTGAGATGAGCGAATTTAAGTAGCAGATTATTGAGAAGAGCGAATATCAATAGGCTTGGTTGGATACATTTTTTCTTTAGGATTGAATACGATATTAGCCTGTCTTAAAAGCATCGTCTTACATTATCCTTCAGGTACACGTCGCGTTCGTTGTTTGGGACCCTTCTTATTATACTTTATTACGGCTCACGACTATTAACTAACAAGAACATTCTATTCAATAAACTTGGTGTCGCGAAATCCCGTTACTACACTACAAGCAATAGAAATTAACATGCGAGATTTGGTCTGATCATTTAATCTCAACGGTAAAGAATTTTTCAGAGGAATCATATTAACTTAAACGATGAAGCCAAAGATACCAACGGGTTGTTGATGCAAGCTCGCTTCTGGGAAGAACAGCACAAAGTCATTGATCAGCTTCGGGAGGGTGGTCTGGAAAAGTACATTGAGCTGCCAACAATCGCCGTCATGGGTGACAGATCTAGCGAAAAATCGTCGTTGCTTTTAGCCCTGTCAGGCATCTCATTTCCTTCAAACGACCAGCTTACAACGAGATGTCCGACGCAACTCATTTTGACTCGTGGTGATGTATTCCATGGCACCGTGCGACTTGTTCGATTCCAAACAGGGTCGGATCGTGAGCAGATGGTAGCAACAGAAGATCTGAAACAATTGGAAGACGTTCCGAATGCGATCTCGAAACTCACCAAAAAAATCGTCAATGATGGACTGATAATCAGCGACGATCAAATTGTCATTGAGGTGTGCGGACCCGAAATACCTGAACTCACACTTATAGATTTACCAGGATTAGTGCGTACAGCGAAAAATTTAAAAGATTTAAGTATGATTCGAAGAGTTCGAAAAATGGTTGATCGATTCATGAAAAAAGAGCAGATAGTTTTAATTGCTATGGTTCCAGCGAACAAGGATATGCACAATTCAGAGATTCTAAAAACAGTGCAAGCAGCAGATCCCGACGGGACGCGCACGATTGCAGTCGTCACAAAGCTGGATCTAGTTAATGCAGGAGAAGAGAAGACAGTACTCGAATTCTTGTTGAACAAGAATAAACAAATGCATTTGGGTTACCATGCCGTGAAGTGCCGGAATCAACGGGATTTGACGACAGGAATAAGTATCGAAATAGGGCTGGCAAACGAAAGGACATTCTTTAGTCAGCACGAATACTGGAGCCAACTGCCATCGCATCTATGGGGAATTCCAATTTTAACGAAGCGAATAATTTCGATCCTGCAAGATAATACACGTAAAACTTTTCAAAATGCGATTGCAAAAATGACCTGCCGTCTGATTGAGACAAAAGAAACGTTGTCAAGACTTGGATCGCCACTCCACACGCCTGGTGCTCAACGTCAACAATTTTGCGAATGGGTGAAACAGTACCTTCAACTGACGGAAGCTGCTAAAAACGGACAGTATGAGCTTTTTACTTCGATTCATGGTTTGATAGATACCGACAAAATGGCGAAATTGCGCTTACGGGCTCTTTTACGACAAGAAGATTTGAACTTTCGATCGGAAATTGAAACAACAACGACGGATATGGTGCTTACGTTCATTGATTTTTCATCAAATGCACCTGTCTATGATTCGAAAGAGCCTATCAAAGCCCAAATCGATGTGGAAAAGGGAGATCGCTCCGTTGTGTATCGTGAAGGTCTGAAAACGAGGAATTGCACAATTAAAAAAACTGCTGATAAAAGCGAGTTCTGCACAGAATTGCCGAGTTCTTGTGTCCGCCCACAGTGGGAAAATGCGTCAAGTGTGACAAACGCCAATATGAAGCAATTTATTCGGGCAAATCGAGGTGACGAACTTGCCATTTTCCCCTCCTATCGCGTCTTTTGCAGCTGTGTCCAGGAGAGTGTCAAGAAGTGGGAAGGACCTGCATTGAAACTTCTTGACCAATACTCAATGAAAACGAAGCGTGCTTTACATTGCTTAATTTCGGTGGTTCTAGCAGGAACTGGAAACGTCCAGATTGAGCATTTTTTCAAACAAGCAACGGATCGAGTGCTCAAGGCCTTAAAAATCAGTGCAAAGCGAGAACTTCACGTGCTCTTGCAGCACGAAGCTCGACCGTATACACAAAATGAGCAACTGTATCTCAAGCTAAATCAACGACGCCAACATGCTTTGTATGAACGTCTTACGACTGCTCTTCCACGTGGAAATCGATCTGGAATGGTATATTTAGGCGACGTTACGAAAGCGCTTGGCGAGGTCTCGACGGAAATGTTTACACATTTAAATGAGGATCGAGAGGCGCTGGAGATAGAGAATGCGCTGCGTGCTTATCTAGAATTGGCTTCGCGTCGGTTTATTGATGTGGTGCCAATGAAGTTAACACATGTGCTGTTAGATTCGTATATGACGGAAATGGAGAGTGCCCTTCTAGGTGCTGCCACGGATGAAAAAGTGGCTGAACTGCTACGCGAAAGCGCGAACAAGGCGGCTCATCGTCAAGAACTTTTGGATCAAGTGGCAATGTTCCAGAAAGGAACGCAGATTATTGAGATGACCGAATTTAAGTAGCAGATTATTGAGAAGAGCGAATATCAATAGGCTTGATTGGATACATTTTTTCTTTAGGATTGAATACGATATTTGCCAATCATAAAAGCATCGTCATACATTATCCATCAGGTACACGTCGCGTTCGTTGTTTGGGACCCTTCTTATTATACTTTATTACGGTTCACGACTATTAACTAACAAGAACATTCTATTCAATAAACTTGGTGTCGCGAAATCCCGTTACTACACTACAAGCAATAGAAATTAACATGCGAGATTTGGTCTAATCATTTAATCTCAACGGTAAAGAATCTTTTTCAAAGGAATCACATTAACTTAAACGATGAAGCCCAAAGATACCAACGGGTTGTTGATGCAAGCTCGCTTCTGGGAAGAACAGCACAAAGTCATTGATCAGCTTCGGGAGGTTGGTCTGGAAAAGTACATTGAGCTGCCAACAATCGCCGTCATGGGTGACAGATCTAGCGGAAAATCGTCGTTGCTCTCAGCCCTGTCAGGCATCTCATTTCCTTCAAACGACCAGCTTACAACGAGATGTCCGACGCAACTCAATTTGACACGTGGTGATGTATTCCATGGCACCGTGCGGCTTGTTCGATTCCAAACAGGGTCGTATCGTGAGCAGATGGAAGCAACAGAAGATCTGAAACAATTGGAAGACGTTCCGAATGCGATCTCGAAACTCACCAAAAAAATCATCAATGATGGACTGATAATCAGCAACGATCAAATTGTCATTGAGGTGTGCGGACCCGAAATACCTGAACTCACACTTATAGATTTACCAGGATTAGTGCGTACAGCGAAAAACTTAAAAGATAAAAGTATGACTCCAAGAGTTCAAAAAATGGTTGATCGATACATGAAAAAAGAGCAGATAGTTGTAATTGCTGTGGTTCCAGCGAACAAGGATATGCACAATTCAGAGATTCTAAAAACAGTGCAAGCAGCAGATCCCGACGGGACGCGCACGATTGCAGTCGTCACAAAGCTGGATCTAGTTAATGCAGGAGCAGAGAAGACAGTACTCGAATTCTTGTTGAACAAGAATAAACAAATGCATTTGGGGTACCATGCCGTGAAGTGCCGGAATCAACGGGATTTAACGACAGGAATGAGTATCGAAATAGGGCTGGCAAACGAAAGGACATTCTTTAGTCAGCACGAATACTGGAGCCAACTGCCATCGCATCTATGAGGAATTCCAACTTTAACGAAGCGAATAATTTCGATCCTGCAAGATAATACACGTAAAACTTTTCAAAATGCGATTGCAAAAACGACCTCCCGTCTGATAGAGACAAAAGAAAAGTTGTCAAAACTTGGAACGCCACTCCACACGCCTAGTGCTCAACGTCAACAGTTTTGCGAATGGGTGAAACAGTACCTTCAACTGACAAAAGCTGCTAAAAACGGACAGTATGAGCTTTTTACTTCGATTCATGGTTTGATAGATACCGACAAAATGGCAAAATTACGCTTACGGGCTCTTTTACAACAAGAAGATTTGAACTTTCAATCGGAAATTGAAACAACAACGACGGAGATGTGCTTAAGTTCATCGATTTTTCATCAAATGCACCTGTATATGATTCGAAAGAGCCTATCAAAGCCCAAACCGATGTGGAAAAGGGAGATCGCTCCGTTGTGTATCGTGAAGGTCTGAAAACGGGGAATTGCACAAGTAAAAATACTGCTGATAAAAACGAGTTCTGCAAAGAATTGCCGCTTGAGTTCTTGTGTCCGCCAGAGTGGGATAATGCGTCAAGTGTGACAAACGCCAATATAAAGCAATTTATTCGGGCAAATCGAGGTGACGAACTTGCCGTTTTCCCCTCCTATCGCGTCTTTTGCAGCTGTGTCCAGGAGAGTGTCTTTTAAAAATATTTAAGGATTTAGCCAAAAATCGGGTAAAAATTTATATGGAGAAAGTAGGATTTGAACCCGGTCTCCTTAACCAGATGGGGGTATGTGACCCCATTTGGGTCTACATACCGTTTCAGACGACCCACGTAAAATACGGGGTGCGTCTTCATATACGGGGGAGGGTGAGCCTATAATTCAGGTCTCCAACCTTTTCAACCACCGTAAAGGGCCCAATGGAACGCGGCAACAACTTCGTAGTACCTCCAGGTAGTACAGTAATTGCATTTTAAGGTAGGGTAGCAGTACTTAATAGTACGTTTTTTCACCCACTCTAAAGCGTTCATTATTTTTGCGACCCTTTCGGTCCGCATATTCTTTTTGCTTGTCCTGTGCGCTTGCCATCGTGTCACGGACTTTTCGTGTGATGGCTAATCGCTCATCCACAAAGCGTTGAGCTTCGTTCACGCTTTTAGCATCAAACTCGCCTATGATACCGCCAAGAGGTCGGTCATAAGACGTAGTTTTAATGACCACTGCAAAATTGACAGGGTTACTAGGGCAAGTTCTGTCGTGAAGATGATACCCTCGCGGGTCATCGTCATATTGACGAAACTATATCCCTCTTTCGCACCGAGCATAGTGAGGGGCACTCCCCCACTAAGACTCGGGCTGCGTACAAACGAGACTGGCGTCCGAGGATGGCGTCCGAGGATGGCGCAGTCCGTTAATATAAAACGGTGTCTCACCCGTACTGGCGTGGATATTGTTATTATAGCGAATTCCACAAAGGGCAATTGCTTGCTTCACTCTTTGGGGGTTGCTAAAGTGCGTAAGACATCCGCCACGACCCGATTGGCACGTTCTGTTTGGCTCTCGGTCTAGGGTTAATCTGCGGTCGACATGTGGAGCTTGTTACCTAGCAGCTCGAACACATGTCGCCAAAATTCTGGCGTAAAACGTGGATCCCGGTCCAATACTATGGACTCGGGCAGCTGCCTCCTTGCCTGTGATCGATGTTTTACATGGTGCGAAATGCATTATTTTGCTCAGTCTGTCTACAATGACGACGAGCCCCATCCGACCCTTATGATTGGGCGGCATGCTAAACATGAAGTCCAGGCTTACTGACTTCCAACAGTTTGTTGGAATTGGTAGCGGCTTTAGTGATGCACTGCTGGACGGTGCAGGCTTGGTGCGCTGACACTGGGAATATAGTTGGCCACCAAAATTCTGTGACACTCGTAAGAATGTCTGTTCACGGCCTTGATGCTCATTGAATGAAGCATCATGGAGCTCGTGAAGGATCATCAGCTTGACATCTGTGTCATGAGGCACATAGATTCTCAAGGGATCACAAGGTGACAGCTGATGCCATAACAGGCCATCGCTGTAGCTTAAGCGATTTAGCTTAGCTTTCAGGTGCGACGGAAGGGTTACCTTTTGTCCACCAAAGTGATCCAACAGCATGCGACAATGGTCGTCCTGACTGTAGCTCTCTTTTATTTCAGAGGCTAATGAGCTCGTCACTTGGTATGCTTTTATTGCTGCCAACATTGACGGCTGAAATTGTGCTTCAGTACTAAACAGACGCTTTTCTAAGGTCTTACCTCCAAGTCTGGTCTGCGCGATAAAGCGTCAGCCAAGTCATTCGACTTATTCGGCTTGTATTCAATTTTGAGATTAACAGAAAAGAATCTAAGCCATCTTACCATTCTAGGCGAGAGGTGCGGTGAGTTTATTGCGGTCCGCAGTGATGCGTGATCCGTATAAACCACAAATGCTTCGGTGCCCAATAGTTGCACACGAAATTTGACAAGAGCAAACTTTTTTTAAAGTAGCTCTTTGTCATGCACGGACTAATTCAGTTCAGCGGCTTTTAAAAGCCGGGACTGATAACAGATGACGCGGTCAACGCCGTCGTCATCCTTCTGCATGAGCGCGCTGCCGATTGCAAAATTACTTGCATCACAGACGACGCTAAAGGGTTTATCCGCGTCTGGCAATGCCAAGACCGGTGCCTCTACAAGAGATTGCTTCTCTGATGTGAACGCATCATCTCATTGTATTAATCAAACCCATTCTGCGTCCTTATTAAGGAGGTCAGATAATGGTTTAGTTTGTCAGCAAAATTCTTGCTATATTTATGCAAGTAATAAGCGAGCCGTAGATATTGGCGCAAATCCTTAACATGTCGTGCTATTGGCCATTCCTTTACCGATTCACCCTGTCTGGGTCTGTTCGTGCACCATGTGTACCTACGATGCAGCCCAGCACTGGTATCTTAATGACCCCTATGACGCACTTTTGCAAGTTGACGTATAATTGGGCGTCCTTCGGAGTCTGCAACACAGCGTCTAAATGACGCTTGTGCGACTCCATTGCGCTCAGCCCGTCCTCGGTCGTACTATGCACGAATACATTGTCAAAGTAATGGGGCGCGTAGGCACGGTGCTGACGCATCACGTAAGCCACCACCCGGTTGAATGTCGCCGGTGCGTTTTTCAACCCTTGGGTTATCACAAGCCACTCCCAGAGCATACCGCTTTGTATGCTTACAGCTGTTTTTGCTACATCGGACTTTCTCATGAGTACCTGATACCATCCTACAAATCCAACACGGAAACTGTAGTTTCCTTACCCGTGGAGTTCAACAAAACATCTTTCCGTGGGATTGGCGTTTGAGCCGGTATGGTCGCCGTGTTCAGCTTATTGTAAGCATGAACCACGCGCCGTCCGCCTGTGGCTTTACGCAAACAAAAGGTCGGGCTGCAGTGAGGTGATTTGCTCTCACGCACATGTCCCGCCTTGGCTCGCTTGTCAAAGAGCTCATCGATATAATCGACTTGTTCTTTCGGCAACGGCCATTGCCTGGTCACACAATACTTGGTGCCAGGTTCGAGGTCTATCTCGTGCCCGATGCCCCTATCTGCTGGTAGGCTGCTCGGCACTTCTTCTGGGAACACATAGCAATGTTTTCACACAAGCTCAAAGAACAAACTGTCTCTCAAGGCATTCCATCCTTGACCAGCGAGCTGTTTCTTTTTGTCCGATTCTAGGACGCTCTCGTCCATTGTGGACGACGAGCAACAGTCCACCAAGTTCTCTTCTGGAACTGGTGTGAATATTTCGTGGATCTTCCTTCATTTAATTCGGCAAGGAACAGATCACACGACATCTCCGGTAGATTAATTATCTCTCGGTAGATTTTAAGACTTGCCGGAGCACCCCAACTGAGGATGCTTCCGCAATTTCGTCTTTGGCGGCCTCGAATACCTCGTTCGAAGGCCCATCCTCTTTATTAGGAGCTGATCCAAAGGTCACACGTTTAGACGTGCCTCTGATCGTTTTAATCTGTCGGGTATTTGTTCTTCGAGTCACCACGACCTCTTTCTGGGAAGCGGGTGCCGTTGCTCTCCTGGCTAACGCACCCTTCACAGCCGCACCAGGCTCTAGGCACTGTGCCGGTTATGCGACGCATGACTTCCTGTCAGCTCGCTGTCTACTACCACAAGCTCTCAGCTCTGTGCAGGACTATGAGACATATGACTAATTGTCATTGCCATTTTCACTACCTTAGTCTCCACGAGCTGGGTAGGAATTGGTGACGTTTGACATCTCGTCAGCGCACCCACAACTGTGTTCGACACGACCCCAGTTGCATACGTCTCCTCTCCTGTGTCCTGCGTAGAGCTCGCAACTGTTCGTGTACGCCAGTCTATCTATTGTTGGTGTTTGCCAACCATGGCATCCTAGGATGAGGTAATACGAACTCTCCATTCCTAGCACAGTGAGCTTCTCTTTACAAGAGAAGTCACTAAAGCTGAAGGCGAGTTTCAACCTGAACTCCCTCAGACTTAACGAGCGCGCCGTTAGCTAAACGAACGGTCGCCTCTTCTCGCTTGCCATCCTGGCAAAGCGACTCAAACATCGCCGGTCTCTTTCTTAGAGCCGCGAGTTTCACAAAATTTTGTGATGCACCCGAATCCACTAGGAGGGTCATCACCTGGTCATAGCCTCTTACATGAGCGCTATAGACCAGCAGGGTTGAGGTCCGAAAAAAAAAAATTTCGAGACCTCAGGGACTATGCTACCCATGTGAACGACAACTCTGAACTTAGGGGTAGCTTCAGAGTCACCGTCAGTAGGGCATCCCGCCCCTACTGCGCACCTGCAATTCCCGATCCCTCAGTGGTCGATGCAGAACTCATGCGTCACGCTCGCTGGTTCTTGCCATCGCCCTTTGGAAAGGGAGTCCTCTTTCTGGGCATCTTTGCTCCAGCAAGGACCCTGGCATAGCAGCTAGCCATCATATGGCCGCGCTTGCCGCATTTAAAGCAGACAACGTCTGGATTGTCCAACTTCATGGGAGTGGCATCTGACTTCTCGGCCGACGGCTTAATACCAAGCTGTCGCCGAGGCAATGTTGTAGGATTGCTCCTCAACTAATGCAATTTGAATTGCCTCTTATATCGTTGACGGTACCTTTCTGAAAAGGACCTGTCGCAATGGCCATGCCGTAGTCCGTTCATATGCGTGGGCTCCTTAATGTGCTCCGGAATCGGACCTACGGTAATGGACGCCGACAGCGAGCGCATCTCTTGCCCATACTCTTGTAGAGATCGCTTCGCCTGTCGCACTCCAAAGAAGCGCGCCTGAAGCAACACTTCGTTGTTCGGCGGCTGGCGCAATTTTTTTTCTTAAACATCGCTCATGCAGGGAACGCCTTTCTGTCCGCCATAATCGCCGAGTAAGCCCACTCTAAGGAATTACCGCGCAGATGCGACATGGCGTACGACACCATCTGGCTGTCGTCCTCGATGAGCTGCGCGAAACCGCATCGCTCCACGGCTAAAAGCCAGTGAACAATCGTGGGCGCTGCAGTTCCATCGAACTTGGGCAGTCCATCCGAATAGGCCCGGTGGAGAGTATTTCAACAGTCCTGTTGAGAGCCTCGCTCCGAGCCTGCTCACGCCTTAGCTCATCCTGAGTCTGAGTGACGCACTCCGCCGCAGCATGGCTCTGTGCCTCGGACGCGGCTCTCCGCTGTCCGAGCACGAATGCGTCAAACTACTCCAACTGAGCAACATGTTGCTCAGGAGAATTGCCCATGAGACTTGTCAGGGCTTGTTCACCAAGTCTCTGCGCCATAAGCCCTGCCACCTCCCTATGAAGTTTGGAAAGGTGGAAGAAATGAGCCCAATCAATATTGAGGCTCATCCTCACGTACACACGCAGGGATGCGGGTCGTGGGAACGATTACAAGTGCTACCAAATGTAGGTGGGAACGTCGTAATGCGGCCACGCTCTACTTAGGCACACACCCTAGCACAGCGAGAAAGCGGTTTGACCGTCTTCTCTCACGTGCAGTGAGGATGTTGGTGGGCGCTTAAGCGACCTCACCCAACGAACTAAGTGCCTTAGTTTAAGTGTCGTCACGAGAGCGGTAATCCGGCTCCTCGTGCGCACTTACTAAGTAGAAAGTAGTTTTCAGATTGATTTGTATTTAATCGCATTAAAAATAAAAATACCTATTTTTACCAATCAAAAATGTCATCTCTATAGATATCATTTAATATGTATTGCGAGCGTATCTTTATAGATACCTCGCGTAACGGATGACGCTGGGCGTCATCCCTCCTAATGTGAATGCACCCATGTGCATCACATCCACAAGGGTTGGTCACAAATGTGCACCACACCCGAGTGTTGGGTCTAATTGCATATATTTAGTAATTGACCATCCCCTTAAGTACACCAAGTGTACTTAACGGAGACTGTGTAACATAGGGGCAACTTTAGCCCGTTACATCAAATAAGTACTCCCCTTTTGCACAAAGCGCACTTAACGGGATTGTGAAACAATGGGCACCTTTAGCCCGTTACAAGCGAGGAAGCTCCACTAAAAAGGTGTGACAGATGGATAATGTTAGACGACGGATTAAGATTATTGGATTGTATTTGATCCTTAACGGAAATGTATCCATGATATTCACTCTTCTCAATAATCTGCTAATAGTATTCGCTCATCTCAATAATTTGCGTTCCTTTCTCGTACATTGCCACTTGATCCAGAAATTCTTGACGATGAGCCGCCTTCTCCGCGCTCTCGCGGAAAAGTTCAGCTACGTTTTCAACTGTGACGGCACCTATAAGGGCAGTCTCCATTTCCGTCAAAAACGATTTTAAGAGCAAATTATCTAGCTTCATTGGCACCACATCAACAAACCGATGCGAAGCCAATTTCAGATAAGCACGCAGCGCATTCTCAGTCTGCAGCGCTTGTCGGTCCTCTCTTGTATACGTAAATATTTTCGTCAAGACCTCGCCAAGCGCTAACATGACGTCGGCTAAACATACCATTCCAGATTGATTTCCACGTGGAAAAGCAGCCGAAAGACGCTCATACAAAGCACGTTGACGAAGTTGGTCTAGCTCGTAATACAGTATCTCATTTTGTGTATACGGTCGAGCTTCCTGCTGCAAGAGCACGTGAAGTTCTTGCTTTGCACTGTTTTCAAGGGTCTTAAGCACTCGATCCGTTGTTTGCTTGAATAAATGCTCAATCTGGACGTTTTCAGTACCTGCTAGAACCGCGGAAATCAAAATATATGAAACACGCTTTGTTTTCATTAAGTACTGGTCAAGAAGTTTCAATGCAGGCCGATCCCAATTCTTAATACTCTCCTTGACACAGCTGCAAAAGACGCGATAGGAGGGGAAAACGGCTAGTTCGTCACCTCGATTTGCCCGAATAAACTGCTTCAAATTGGCATTTGTTGTACTTGACGGATATTTCCACTGTGACGGACTAAATACCCTAAGCGGAAATTCTTTGCAGAGCACGCTATTCTTGATTTTCCCTTGGTATGTGCACAGCATTGGGATCTGATCTCCACGCTGCACAACGATGCGATCTCCTCTTTTTACATCGTTTCGAGCTTTCTTTAACTCTTCCGAATCATATAAAGGTGCACTTGATGAAAAATCAATGAACTTAAGCACATCTTCCGTCGTTGTTGTTTCAATTTCCGATCGAAAGTTCAAATCTTCTTGTCGTAAAAGAGCCCGTAAGCGTAATTTTGCCATTATGTCGGTATCTATCAAACCATGAATCGAAGTAAAAAGCTCATAATGTCCGTTTTTAGCAGCTTCCGTCAGTTGAAGGTACTGTTTCACCCATTCGCAAAATTGTTGACGTTGAGCACCAGGCGTGTCGAGTGGCGGTCCAAGTCTTGACAACTTTTCTTTTGTCTCAATCAGACGGGAGGTCATTTTTGCAATCGCATTTTGAAAAGTTTTACGTGTATTATCTTGCAGGATCGAAATTAGTCGCTTCGTTAAAGTTGGAATTCCCCATAGATGCGATGGCAGTTGGCTCCAGTATTCGTGCTGACTAAAGAATGTCCTTTCGTTTGCCAGCCCAATTTCAATACTCATTCCTGTCGTCAAATCCCGTTGATTCCGGCACTTCACGGCATGGTACCCCAAATGCATTTGTTTATTCTTGTTCAACAAGAATTCGAGTACTGTCTTCTCTGCTCCTGCATTAACTAGATCCAGCTTTGTGACGACTGCAATCGTGCGCGTCCCGTCGGGATCTGCTGCTTGCACTGTTTTTAGAATCTCTGAATTGTGCATATCCTTGTTCGCTGGAACCACAGCAATTACAACTATCTGCTCTTTTTTCATGTATCGATCAACCATTTTTTGAACTCTTGGAATCATACTTTTATCTTTTAATTTTTTCGCTGTACGCACTAATCCTGGTAAATCTACTAGTGTGAGTTCAGGTATTTCGGGTCCGCACACCTCAATGACAATTTGATCGTTGCTGATTATCAGTCCATCATTGATGATTTTTTTGGTGAGTTTCGAGATCGCATTCGGAACGTCTTTCAGGTGTTTCAGATCTTCTGTTGCTTCAATCTGCTCAACGTCTTTCAGGTGTTTCAGATCTTCTGTTGCTTCAATCTGCTCACGATCCGACCCTGTTTGGAATCGAACAAGCCGCACGGTGCCATGGAATACATCACCACGAGTCAAAATGAGTTGCGTCGGACATCTCGTTGTAAGCTGGTCGTTTGAAGGAAATGAGATGCCTGACAGGGCTGAGAGCAACGACGATTTTCCGCTAGATCTGTCACCCATGACGGCGATTGTTGGCAGCTCAATGTAATTGTCCAGACCAACCTCCCGAAGCTGATCAATGACTTTGTGCTGTTCTTCCCAGAAGCGAGCTTGCATTAACAACCCGTTGGTATCTTTGGGCTTCATCGTTTAAGTTAATGTGATTCCTTTGAAAAAGATTCTTTACCGTTGAGATTAAATGATTAGACCAAATCTCGCATGTTAATTTCTATTGCTTGTAGTGTAGTAACGGGATTTCGCGACACCAAATTTATTGAATAGAATGTTCTTGTTAGTTAATAGTCGTGAACCGTAATAAAGTATAATAAGAAGGGTCCCAAACAACGAACGCGACGTGTACCTGATCGATAATGTATGACGATGCTTTTATGATTGGCAAATATCGTATTCAATCCTAAGGAAAAAATGTATCAAATCAACCCTATTGATATTCGCTCTTCTCAATAATCTGCTACTTAAATTCGGTCATCTCAATAATCTGCGTTCCTTTCTGGAACATTGCCACTTGATCCAAAAGTTCTTGACGATGAGCCGCCTTGTTCGCGCTTTCGCGTAGCAGTTCAGCCACTTTTTCATCCGTGGCAGCACCTAGAAGGGCACTCTCCATTTCCGTCATATACGAATCTAACAGCACATGTGTTAACTTCATTGGCACCACATCAATAAACCGACGCGAAGCCAATTCTAGATAAGCACGCAGCGCATTCTCTATCTCCAGCGCCTCTAGATCCTCACTTAAATGTGTAAACATTTCCGTCGAGACCTCGCCAAGCGCTTTCGTAACGTCGCCTAAACATACCATTCCATATCGATTTCCACGTGGAAGAGCAGTCGTAAGACGTTCATACAAAGCACGTTGGCGTCGTTGATTTAGCTTGAGATACAGTTGCTCATTTTGTGTATACGGTCGAGCTTCGTCCTGCAAGAGCACGTGAAGTTCTCGCTTTGCACAGATTTTTAAGGCCTTGAGCACTCGATCCGTTGCTTGTTTGAAAAAATGCTCAATCTGGACGTTTTCAGTTCCTGCTAGAACCACCGAAATTAAGCAATGTAAAGCACGCTTCGTTTTCATTGAGTATTGGTCAAGAAGTTTAAATGCAGGTCCTTCCCACTTCTTGACACTCTCCTGGACACAGCTGCAAAAGACGCGATAGGAGGGGAAAAAGGCAAGTTCGTCACCTCGATTTGCCCGAATAAATTGCTTCATATTGGGGTTTGTCACACTTGACGCATTTTCCCACTGTGGGCGGACACAATAACTCGGCAATTCTGTGCAGAACTCAGTATTTTTAATTGTGCAATTCCCCGTTTTCGGACCTTCACGATACACAACGGAGCGATCTCCCTTTTCCACATCGATTTGGGCTTTGATAGGCTCTTTCGAATCATATACAGGTGCATTTGATGAAAAATCAATGAACTTAAGCACATCTTCCGTCGTTGTTGTTTCAATTTCCGATCGAAAGTTCAAATCTTCTTGTCGTAAAAGAGCCCGTAAGCGCAATTTCGCCATTTTGTCGGTATCTATCAAACCATGAATCGAAGTAAAAAGCTCATACTGTCCGTTTTTAGCAGCTTCCGTCAGTTGAAGGTACTGTTTCACCCATTCGCAAAATTGTTGACGTTGAGCACCAGGCGTGTGGAGTGGCGATCCAAGTCTTGACAACGTTTCTTTTGTCTCAATCAGACGGCAGGTCATTTTTGCAATCGCATTTTGAAAAGTTTTACGTGTATTATCTTGCAGGATCGAAATTATTCGCTTCGTTAAAATTGGAATTCCCCATAGATGCGATGGCAGTTGGCTCCAGTATTCGTGCTGACTAAAGAATGTCCTTTCGTTTGCCAGCCCTATTTCGATACTTATTCCTGTCGTCAAATCCCGTTGATTCCGGCACTTCACGGCATGGTAACCCAAATGCATTTGTTTATTCTTGTTCAACAAGAATTCGAGTACTGTCTTCTCTTCTCCTGCATTAACTAGATCCAGCTTTGTGACGACTGCAATCGTGCGCGTCCCGTCGGGATCTGCTGCTTGCACTGTTTTTAGAATCTCTGAATTGTGCATATCCTTGTTCGCTGGAACCATAGCAATTAAAACTATCTGCTCTTTTTTCATGAATCGATCAACCATTTTTCGAACTCTTCGAATCATACTTAAATCTTTTAAATTTTTCGCTGTACGCACTAATCCTGGTAAATCTATAAGTGTGAGTTCAGGTATTTCGGGTCCGCACACCTCAATGACAATTTGATCGTCGCTGATTATCAGTCCATCATTGACGATTTTTTTGGTGAGTTTCGAGATCGCATTCGGAACGTCTTCCAATTGTTTCAGATCTTCTGTTGCTACCATCTGCTCACGATCCGACCCTGTTTGGAATCGAACAAGTCGCACGGTGCCATGGAATACATCACCACGAGTCAAAATGAGTTGCGTCGGACATCTCGTTGTAAGCTGGTCGTTTGAAGGAAATGAGATGCCTGACAGGGCTAAAAGCAACGACGATTTTTCGCTAGATCTGTCACCCATGACGGCGATTGTTGGCAGCTCAATGTACTTTTCCAGACCACCCTCCCGAAGCTGATCAATGACTTTGTGCTGTTCTTCCCAGAAGCGAGCTTGCATCAACAACCCGTTGGTATCTTTGGCTTCATCGTTTAAGTTAATATGATTCCTCTGAAAAATTCTTTACCGTTGAGATTAAATGATCAGACCAAATCTCGCATGTTAATTTCTATTGCTTGTAGTGTAGTAACGGGATTTCGCGACACCAAGTTTATTGAATAGAATGTTCTTGTTAGTTAATAGTCGTGAGCCGTAATAAAGTATAATAAGAAGGGTCCCAAACAACGAACGCGACGTGTACCTGAAGGATAATGTAAGACGATGCTTTTAAGACAGGCTAATATCGTATTCAATCCTAAAGAAAAAATGTATCCAACCAAGCCTATTGATATTCGCTCTTCTCAATAATCTGCTACTTAAATTCGCTCAT
>NW_027152196.1:873669-893129 GCF_004359215.1 Bremia lactucae | reverse complement strand
GGTCAGGTTTGCTCTTCAACCAAGGCAATTCGGTTTGCCTCCTCCATCGTCGACGGCATCTTTCTGAAAAGTGCCTGTCACGATGGGCCATGCCGTGGTCCGTTCATAAACATGGGCACCTTAATGTGCTTCGGAATCGGACCTACGGTAATGGACGCCAACAGCGAGCGCATCTCCTGCACATACTCTTGCAGGGATCGCTTCGCCTGTCGCGCTTTAAAGAAGCAACACTTCGTTGTTCGGTGTGTGGAACGCCTTTCTGTCCGCCAGAAGCGCCAAGTAAGCCCACTCTGAGTCCTTACCGCGCAGATGCGACATGGCGTACGACACCATCCGGCTGTCGTCCTCGATGAGCTGTTTGACACCGCATTGCTCCACGGCTAAAAGCCAGTGGACAATCGTGTGCGCTGCAGTTCCATCGAACTTGGGCGGGTTCATCCGAATGGGCCTCGGCTGATGCGGCCGGGCAGAGAGCATCTCAACAGTCCTGTTGAGAGCCTCGCTTCGAGCCTGCTCATGCCTCAGCTCATCCTGAGTCTGAGAGACGAACTTCGCCGCAGCATGGCTTTGTGCCTCGGATGCGGCTCTCCTCTGTCCGAGCACGAATGCCTCAAACTGCTCCAACTGAGCAACATGTTGCTAAGGAGGACTACCCAGGAGCCTGGCCAGGGCTTGTTCACCAAGTCCCTGCGCCATTAGCCCTGTCACCTCACGATGATGTTCGGAGAGGTGGGGAAAATGAGCCCAATCAATATTGAGGCTCATCCTCACGTACACACGCAGAGATGCGGGTCGTGGGAAGGATTTCAAGTGCTACCAAGTGTAGGCGGGCACGTCGTAATGCGGCTACATTCTACTTAGACAAGCATCCTAGCAAAGCGAGGAAGCGGTTTAACCAGCTTCTCTTGCGTGCAGTGAGGAAGTTATGGTGGTCGCCTTAGCGACCTCACCCAACGCACTAAGTTCTTTGGTTAAGTGTCGTCACGGAAGCGGGCTCCTCGTGCGCACTTACCAAGTAGGAAGTAGTTTTCAGATTGATTCATATTAAATCGTATTAACTATAAATACCTATTTTAACCAATCAAAATGTCATTTCTATAGATAACACTTAATATGTATTGCGACGTATCTTTCTAGATACCTCGCATAACGGATGACGCTAGGCGTCATCCCTCTTAATGTGAATGCACCCATGTGCATCACATACGCAAGGGTTAGTCACAAATCTGAACCACACCCGAGTGTTGTGTCTAATTACTTTAATTTAGTAATTGACCATCCCCTTAAGTACACCAAGTGTACTTAACGGGAACTGTGTAACACTTGGGCTACTTTAGCCCGACCCAGAGGGCGCCTAAGCGACTTAGCTGAACACGGCGACCATACCGCTCGAACGCCAATTTCGCGGAAAGATGTCTTGTTGAACTCCATGGGAAAATCAACTATCTTCTCCACATTGGATTTGAAGGATGGCTACTATCAGGTACTCATGAGAGAGTCCGATGTAGCCAAAACAGCTGGAAGCACTCCAAGCGGTATGCTTTGGGAGTGGCTTGTGGTGCCACAAGGTTTGAAAAACGCACCAGCGTCATTTAACCGAGTGGTGGCTCACGTGATGCGTCAGCACCGTGCCTACGCGCCCAATTACTTTGACGATGTATTCGTGCATAGTAGGGCCGAGGACGGGCTGAGCGCAATAGAGTCGCACAAGCGTCATTTAGACGCTGTGTTGCAGACTTTAAAGGACGCCCAATTGTACGTCAACTTGCAAAAGTGCGTCATAGGGGTCCTTGAGATACCTGTACTGGGCTGCATCGTTTGTACACCTGGTGTACAAGCAGACCCAGACAAGGTAAAATCAGTAAAGGAATGGCCATCCCACGGCACCTCTCCTCTAGAATAGAAAGATGGCTTACATTATTCTCTGAATTTAATTTTAACGTTGAAAACAAGCCGGGGAAGTCGAATGTCTTGGCTGACGCTTTATCGCGCTGACCAAACTTTGAAGTAAGACACCAGGAAAGTGTCTAGTGCTAAAGCACAATTTCAGCGGTCAACGTTGGCAGCCATGAAGGCATACCACGTGACAAGCTTATTGGCCTCTGAGATAAAAAGGGGCTACACTTAGGACGACCGTTGTCGCCTGCCAATTAATCACTTTGGTAAGCGGAAGGCTTCCCTTCCGTCGCACCTGAAAGCTAAGTTAATCGCTTTAGCTACATTGATGACCTGTCATGGCATCAGCTGTCACCTTGTGATCCCTTGAGAACCGATATGCCTAATGACGCAGATTTCAAGCTGATGCTCCGTTACGAGCTCCATGATGCGCCATCTAGTGAGCATCTGGGCCTTGAAAAGACATTGCTACGAGAGTCAAAGGAATTTTCGTGGCCACACCGGTATAGATGGGTGGCAAACTAAATTCGCTCTTGCGACCAGTGTCAGCGCATTAAGCCTGAACCGTCCAGCAGTGCGCCACTGAAGCCGCTACCGATTCCAACCAACTGTTGGAAGCCAGTAAGTCTAGACTTCATGTTTGGCATGCCACCCGATCACAAGGGCCGGACAGGGCTAGTCGCCTTTGTAGACAGACTGACATTTAGCACCATGTAAAAGATCGATCACAGGCAAGGAGGCAGCTCTCTTGTTCCTGGATCATGTTTACCGACTACACGGGATGCCCGAGTCCATAGTATTGGACCGAGATCCACGTTTTACGTCTGGTTTTTGGCGACATGTATTTGAGCTGCTAGGTAGCAAGCTCCACATGCCGACCGCAGATCATCCCCAGACTGATGGTAAACCGAACGTGCCAATCGGGTCGTGGCGGATGTCTTGCGCACTACCGCAACTCCCAACGGGTAAGACACCGTTTTATATCAACGGACTGCGGCATTATTGGACGCAAGTCTCGTTTGTGCGCAGCCCGAGTCTTAGTGGGGGGGGCTCACTATGCTCGGTGCGAAAGAGGGACATATTTTCGTCAATAGGACGAAGACCCCTGATGGTATCATCTCAACGACTGAGACTTGCCCTAGTGACCCTGCCAATTTAGCAGTGGTCAATAAAACTACGCCTTATGACCGACCTCTTGGCGGTATCATAGGCGAGTTTGATGCTAAAAGCGTGATCATGTCTCAACGCTTTTTAGATGAGCGATTAGCCATCACACGTAAAGTCCGTGATGCAATGGCAAGCGCACAAGACAAGCAAAAAGAATATGCGGACCGAAATGGTCGCAAGAATAATGAATGCTTTAGAGTGGGTAAAAAGTACTATTAAGTACTGCTACCCTACCTAGAAATGCAATTTCTGTACTACCTGGAGGTCGTTACATTTGGTCCTTTACGGTGGTAGAAGAGGTTGGAGACCTAAATTATAGACTCACCCTTCCCCCGTACATGAAGACGCACCCCGTATATTACGTGAGTCGTATGAAACGGTATGTAGACCCAAATGAGGTCACATACCCCCATCCGTCTAAGAAGACCGATGGTGACGCCGACTGTGAGTCGAGCGTCGTTCGGGTGAGGGGGACGGTGAAGGCGACAAGCTATCGGACCGACTCCTCCCACCACGAACAGGACTTAAAGAGCGAGGGACATCACGCGAGTAACGCGGTTCCTCAGCATTATCCTCTCGAAGAGGTCCAAGCGAGTCTTCAGGCATTCAGAACCCTGACGAGCCCTGTCCTTCGCTCGGACATCAACAAGATCCGCGGTCAGTCGCGAGACTTGACCCTCGAGATCCGCAATACGTCGTTCAGCAGCGCTTAACGCCTATGACTGAACGGACGAAGGTAAGGCAGCCGCAAGTAGGTGGGCGAGGTTGCCACTCCTATCGAGCGCCGCCTGCACTAATGGACGGGTGGAAATCAACGCATCCTTGTTGGAAGGTTGCTTGCCCACCGCTCCGTGAGGCAAGGGTATCGATCCTCGTCCAATGAAAAGGTTACCCGAAGAGTTTTGACTCTTGGGAACCGATCGATACCCTACGTATTGATGTGCCCGGCTTGGTTGCTGCCAATGAAAAGGGACACCAGCTGAGGCCACTTCGCTAGTCTCAAATGGACTAGCAGAAACAGCGTTGTGAAAAGAAACGGGTAATACAGTGCCGCCCATATTTTCTTTCACACGCAAGCGGGCGAAATTTATTCGCTGCGACCGCTGTTTCATCGCATCGGAATGCGGACGAATGCGGCGCAGGAATTTCCGCCTCGGCGACGGCAACGGTGTCGACTCACTGTAGTCGACAATGAGCGACGGATCATCATCCTCACTGTTAATGTGGGATGGATCCTTTAGCCCCGTTAGCTCGACAGCAGCATGAGCTGTCGGCGTTTCGACAAAGGCATTGAACGCGGCCGGCGAATCAACGCGGCGCTGCGCTTAGTGCGAGGTTATATGGGCGTCTTCGCAGACGATTCACCAACATTGCCCCTTTTAGGTGGCATCTTTTGCGCCGTGTATGGAAACACATGTCACTAGAGTGATTGAGTGAACTAGCGGCGCTAAAGCTGCTCGCAGTTCCTCTCTCCTCTTTGACGAATTTAAGAATGTAGATTTGTTCTTAAAGGGGGGGATGGTGTAACGGGCTAAAGTTGCCCTAATGTTACACAGTCCCCGTTAAGTACACTTGGTGTACTTGAGGGGATGGCCGATTACTTAATTCAAGTAATTAGACCCAGCACTCGGGTGTGATTCAGATTTGTGACCAACCCTTGTGTATGTGATGCACATGGTGCATTCACATTAGGAGGGATGACGCCTAGCGTTATCCGTTACGCGAGGTATCTAGAAAGATACACTCGCAATACATATTAAGTGTTATATATACAGATGACATTTTGATTAATAAAAATAGGTATTTATATTTAATACGATTAAATATACATTAGTTTGAAAACTACTTCCTACTTGGTAAGTGCGCACGAGTAGCCGGATTACCGCTTCCGTGACGACACTTAACCAAAGTACTTAGTGCGTTGGGTGAGGTCGCTAATGCGTTCACCACAACTACCTCACTGCCCGCAAGAGAAGCTGGTTATACCGCTTCCTCGCTGTGCTAGGGTGTGTGTCTAAGTAGAGCGTGGCCGGATTACGACGTGCCCGCCTACACCCTCAAACTCGCTGCACGAGAGAGAAGACGGTCAAACCGCTTTTTCACTGTGCTTCAAGGTGCGTGCTTAAGTAGAGTGTGGCTGCTATAGAAGCGCCCGCCTACATCGCTCCTTTAGTCAGAGGAAAACTGACAGACTTGAATAGCCACGTAATTCTACAGAATTAGCCTTCAAGTGTTTTTTATAGTCTCGGCACTGGTTGCCGCTTAGTTCTACGAACAACTACGTCCCTTTCAGTAGAATTTACTTACCTCTATGAGCTTGTGAGCTGCTACATCTACCAGCTTTCACCGATCGCAGCGAAAGCCTTAGAAATGAGCTCGACACTTTGAGATCAAAAGGCGAACTGAACTTTATGAATGCTTTAAATATAAAACTTTTCCTTAATCACATTTAAAAAATATATCTCGGCCACAAGATAATTATCTGGTGGCTGCCACGCGTATTACCGTAATACAAATGATTTTAATGATATTACTTACTTAAAATAGAACAAAGGATATTTAATTCATAATGTGAATTGTACCACATTAATGGTTTACTTACCGAGGTGTACCCCATTTCACCTCACTATTGACACCGAGTGTCGGCATTCGCACTCGTTTCCTCTTTCAGGTTAGGTATTAATTGCTTAAAATATGCTTTTGTTTCTACAACACATATCTTTATCTGATGACATCCATGCGTGAGTCACCGACTCTTAGCTTCTTTGTCAAAGACGATGAGACACAGCCTATTTAGTTAAATTTCATCTGAGGAAAAGGTGAGAAGCCTCAACCCAACACGTTTCGGAGTGAAGACGAATCTTGCCGGGCTCCAACTCTGTTCCCAGAACGTGGTGTCGCGGATGTTTTGACCGCATTACGCAGAACACTGGGCATTAAGACCAACAAATCAACGAACCCGCTCGATCAGTAGTTAGAGAAAGTAATACTTAGGGAGGAGCGAGATCGTCGTGAGGCTGTGGCTCGGGCAAAACCAAAGCTCATAGTAAATATAAATTCACATAGAAGAGTGCCCAAAGAGGTTACGGAACGCAGTTTAATCATCTAAACCTCTGAATCCAAGGCGACTACACCAGGGGAGCTCGCTTCACGCGACGCTCTTCATGAGCGATATCTCGCGCCATTAGGATAATACCCACGTCACTATTCGTTAATCTGCGTAATCGAGCACGTAGGCCCTTCTTTGCCACGTCCGTAAATGGTCCACTAAAATGCGGGCGCAATTTGGCCTAAAGTCGCCGACAGTAGGTTAGCATTTGGTAAGACACGGTCACCGACTACATAAGAATCATAAAATCTTATGCATTTAGTATCCGCCTGTTCTTTTGTTGTTTTGGCTATCAGCCGTTGTAACAGGCACATTACTTAAGAACTTAAGACAAGTAATCGCGTTGCGAAAAACTCGCTTACTTATTTCTTAACAGGAACAGGGCTGGTATCAGCAAGCCGATCGGCTATCCCCCCACTAAGTCCTGATTTACGTGGTGGTATCGTTAAAAGTAAACGCTTGGGCGAGTGAGACCGTTCACATAGAACGGAGTTATGGCCTGAAGAGGTACGCACCGCATTGTTCAACGCAAACTCTACAACCGGAAGCATTGTGATCCAGCTCTTTGGTGTCTCCGCACACAAACTGCGCAGAACGTCTTTAATGAAGCGACTGCCATGTTCAGTTTGAACATCGGTCTGCGGATTATCTGCTGTCGACATGTCTAATCTGGTGCCAAGCACTCGGAAGATTGATTTTCAGAACTTACCCGTGCTAATGGGAGTCTCTAGCAGAGATGATGCGACAGGCAAATTGTGCTGATGAAACACGCGATCAATAACATCTTTACTGTGCCTTCACGTCAACGGTATCCGGCACAACCGCTAAATTAGCCACCAGGTATATCAGCGAACCTTGCTTTTGTCCCGATGCCACTGTCGTGTTTCCACGCTTAAATAATCACCTGTCGTCGGCAGTATCTACTGTCATCCCGTGTGACGTCACAGCTGTCAACGAAAACAATTTTCTCGTCAGATCATGACGGGCAGCGTATTCTCCTGTTTAGCGTCGATCCACGAAGTAAAAGTTCAGACACGCTATACGACCATTCCATAATTAAGAACCCCTAGTAAAGCTCCACTCTTGGCGCTCGAAGTGTCACTCGGCATCGTTGCCTCTGAGTAGCTCACATACAATTGGTGATCCTTGCACATGTGTGCTCACGCACCCCTGTACATGACCCAGCGTCTTGTCATAAATCTTTCGGCTTTGTTGATGCAACATTGAATTGGTCATGGTGCGCATTCTCTACAGGACCGCCTGAACGGCATTGTCTCGTTTAATGGCCAGCCTTGCCGCAACTATAACACACTTCTAAAGGTTTCTTGACCCTTCGATCTTGCTGCTTTTTTATTTTAATTTTTTTTCGGCCATCCTGCCCACGATAAGTGTGTTCGCTTCTTCGGTCTGCGTTGATTCCTTCTGCCATACTTCTTCAGCAATCAGCTTGCCGACTAGGTCAGCTATGCTGAAAGTCATTTCGACCTCGCGAAAAGCATTAACAAGGCTTTCGTAGCATACCAGCGTAAATGTTCTTCTCGCTAGGACCTCATGCGGCGTTCTCCAACTTCATGACAAGGTCTTCCATCTCCATCACGTGCTCGCTAACGGACGATGCATCGATGCAAAAAACTTCTCCTTACGCCACGGCCGATTTGCCGTATCTTGTGTCGGATGAATGATCTCGAGGACCAATCATGCCTCTTTTGCACTTGTCCGATTTGCCATGTCTTGTGTGATCTCGAGGACCAACCATGCCTCTTTTGCACTTGTTTTCATCGCGTGCATGAGCTGAGAGTCGTTGGGTTGAGCACGATTGCCGCGTGATCTTGTAGATCATTGGTCTCCGTGACAACACCGTCGCCGAGAGCCGCCTCTCAAAGCTCCTTAGGTATCGTATACATCTACAGGGCGCTGTAGGACCCGTTAATAGGCCCAGCCTTGAAACCAGAATCGCCTTAAGGGCTCATAACCTATAAAAGTTGCGTGCTGTGAGCTAAGAGGGAGATGGTTAGAGGCCAAAGTTGTTTAACCAAAAGTGAGTGTTACGAGAGTGTTATTTATTAGTGAATCGATTTCACGTCCACTTTTTTCTTTACAAATTTTACTTACCATTCGTTTCTATCGACCGTTAGTTTGTGATTACAGTACTTTTCTTTCTGTTGTGTGCTACAGCACAAAAATAGGGGGGGGGGGCTATCTGGCAGGATATCGCTGATGAGCCCCAAACACGAGCACCCTATAAAATTTAATTTTCGTACATTGACGAGGCTCGATCCCGTGACCTCTCGGTTAGTGCTGTCACATCTAACCGATGGAGCTTCAATGCATTTAAAAATTCTCCTAACTTGTTCTCTTTTGCGCGTTCACCCACGGTACATACACTCAATCAAACTATGAATGCTAGCTTACTCTTTCCTGTGTGCACATAGGCATTACTAAAGTTGCAACTTTACCTTCAACACTTAGCTGCAACATCAACGGTTAACAACGGCGTATTATGCATGCTTATAATAAGCTTAATGCTGCTCCTATTCCAGGACAGAAAACGTTTTCTAGAACGATGCTCTTCATTGCAATATGGTGGGATGTAAAATGTGCAGTGCTCTCGACCATGTCAATAGTTATCTAAGATTCTCATACAAGCTAGGGACATCCCTCTAACAGCGGTTAGCAACCCCAGTAGAATACCGTGGAAGTAGCTGGTCGTGCCACAAGAGGGTACACAGCTTGCTTTGAAGGTTTATTATACGCTAGGCCCTTCTCGGCCACGTCCGTAATGGTACAATAAAACGAGAGCTGAATTCGGTTTTAAGGACCGCTGTAAGGGAAATTAGCGTTTAGTAAGACTTGGTCACCGACTACATAAGAATCAATACATCTTATGCCTTTAGTAACCGTCTGTTATTTTGTTTGTCTTGACTAACAGCCATTGTATCACGAACATGTCTTAAGACAATTAACCGCGTTTCGAGAAACTCGCTTACTTGTTTCTTAACAGGAACAGGGCTGATATCAGCACGCCGATCCTCTATTTCTCCCCATCAAGTCCTGATTTACGTGGTGGTATCATAAAATAAACGCGTGGGTGAGTGAGACCGTTCACATAGAACGTTGTTATAGCCTGAAGAGGTATGCACCGCGTTGTTCAACGCAAACTCCACAGCCGAAAGCATTAAGCTCCGGCTCTTTGGTGCCTTCGCACGCAAAGTGCGCAGAACGTCTTCAATGAAGCGACTGCCATGTTCAGTTTGAACATCGGTCTGCGGGTTATCCGCTGTAGACATGTCTAACCTGGTGTGAAGCACTCGGAAGATCGAGCTTCAGAGCTTACCCGTGAAATGGGGGTCTCTCTATCAAAGACGATTGCTACAGGCGAATCGTGTTGATGAAACACGCGAACAATAAACAGTTTTACTATGCCTTCATCGTCAATGGTATCTGGCATAGCTGCTATGCTAGCCGTTATGCTCAATCGGTCAACAAAGACCACGGTGCTTGTGTAACCGGGCTAATATTTCGGTAGGCCAACACAAAATCCATACTTATGGACTCTAAACATCCAGTGGGTACGGGTGAACTAGCCAGTGACGCGGTTGCAGGAGCCGAGGGTTAATACGTTGCAGATTTGATATACGAATATAGGTGCCTACCGAATTGAAAGGTTTGGGCCAACAATAGTTATGGCTCACTGAGCCGTAGGCCTTTTCGACCGAGATGAACGCTGAAAATAGTACCATGCACCTTATTTAGAATGTATTACTTAAGCTCCTCATCATGAAAAACAACGATGCGCGGAAAATTAACTGCATCTGTGCAGCAATACAAACGACATATCGATACAAGTCAACTTAATCGTGCCGACAATTTAATATCCGGGTTTAAAGCTATTGCTTCCAAGAGCTCGTAGCAAAGATTTACTCTGTTCGTCCTTGACATATGCTGAACAGATAAAAGCTGTTTACTTGCCAGGCTTATACTTTACCTCAAAGTTATATTCCGAACAGAAAGAAAGGCATCTAGATATTTGTGAGAGATAGGCGACTTAATCGCGGCGCGTAAAGACAAATTATCTGTATAGACCACAAAAGGCTGAGAGCGAAGCCGATGAACTCTAAATTTGACTGGGGCATACTCCAGTGCAAGTAGATTATATTGGATAAGTACATCTTGCTGTACTTGTGCAAGTAATAGGCGAGGCCAGCTACTTACACGAATAGGAACTGGCCAATCAAAAAAGTTTTTTTTTCCTTAGCAGGATCTGCTTCAAATATTCTCTTTCCAATGAAGCACCCTAAAAAGGGAATTTAAGCTGCCCCAAATATGCATTTAGGTACGACTTATATGTAGACACGCACTCGAGCACGGCTCGTTATTTATCAATTCGGTTTTCCACGTCCGGACGACCTCGCTCCGCACGATTTCGGCCAAAGATGTCATCAAAATAAGTCGGAGTCTGTGTATAACCTTTAGAGCGCGAAAGAGCTGCATTACGAGAAGATTAATAGTAGCCGGTGTGTTAGGAAGCCAATATGTATTACAGCACAGTGAGTCGTACAAGTTTGTAGAGCTAAGTGAATCCTTTTTCAAGGGTTTCAGTGGTACGAAGAACAAAGTGGCAATTAGTGCCCGAGAGTATTCACCTACGAAGGCTTATTACTATCACCGATCACAGCGCGAGCCTTTAGAAATCACTAGGCACTATAAGATGAATAGGCGAACTGATAGGTATCTTATGTTTAAACATAGTTACCTACCCTTATTAGATTCAAAGTAGATTTTTGGCCACCAGATATCTATCACGTAGCCTCCACGCTTATTATCCATAATAAATGGGATTTGATAATATCGTCTTTTTAAGAAAACAAAGGGTAATTTAGCTATAATGTGAATTATTCCACATTAAAAAAATGGTTCGCCAACCGAATGGTGCCATTACAACCTACTACTGACACCGAGTATCGGCATTCGCACCCATATCTCTTTGAGGTTGGATATTGAATAGCCAATTTTACGGTTGCGATATACATCCTTTTGTCTAATGCCATCTATTCGTAAGTCATCGACTCTTCGTTCCTACTGATGAGACGATGGGTACGTGGATGAGAAGCCACAACCTAACACGTTCCGCCGTGAAGACGAAGTTGTCGGGTTCCAAATTTGTTCATAGAATATGGTGTCACGGATGCTTTGACTGCATTGCGCAGGATACCTTGTCTTGAAACCAACACGTCAACGAACTCGCTCGATGAGGAGCAAGACCAAGCAATCCATAGGGAGGAGAAGCTCGTCGTCAGGCTTCGACGCAAGCGTAAGCCAAAGCTTATAGCTGAAATTGATTCACACCACTTTATGTACGCCAAAGGAGCTCTCTACACGCGACGCTGTAGCTTACGCCATTCGTTGTGCCACCACGTCAATATTTAACGTTTCGACCTAAACAAGAATGTGGTGCCTCTGTGTCCTCAATGAGGAAAACGGACGCTTTTATTGAAAAGATCCGATCACCGAAAGCGAAGCATTATTTATGAAAAGTCATCGCATCCGCAATGTACGGTCTATAAGAGACTTTACCGATGCGTCAGATGCTTGTTTAGAGCGAAACAAATGCTCTGGTATTGTAAAACTTGTGGCGACAGGCCAATTACGTGCGATGTATCGGCCAAAATACAAGATTGGGTCTAGCCAACATTATGTTTCCCTAGTTGCCAATGCAACCGTGAATCCAAGCCTCGCTGGGGCTGTGGATTCATCTATTCTTACCTCTATTGTTGGGAAGCGTCCTTTTAAGCAAGTTGGCCCTGAGCGTGGTCGTCAGCGGCGTAGTTGCAATCTTGCAAAGGGGATCCTCGAACTCCCAAGAGCTCATCGAAGAGGGATTCTCTAGCCACTACTCTAAATACTAGAAGTGGCTCTTGCAGCGACATCGCTTCAGAAGTTCCTTCACATGGAATTGAAAGCTTTCTCGCTCGTCGAGCAACGCAGGAGAGGGCCCAAACATCGAAGGATGTTTTGTGGCTTAGGAGCACGAAGCGCAAATTTTCCTAGAGATACTTGCTTTAACTGAGTGACGCATGACGTAATTGACGTAGTACAAGCCCGTCTTTTGACGTTGGACCGCCAACAACCTCGTTTAGAAGGCGAGCGGACATCCTGATCAGGTTACAGCAGTCTGTCTCGGGGCGAGCCTATTTCAATTCACATGGGAAGGATTATGTTATGGCTGAAGCAAGCCTGCGTTCATCACTGCCAGCTTTTTTGAATTACCAAGTGACTGTTTACTGATTATAGAAGTCTTTCTCTGACTGAAGGAGCGAGATAGCTCCGCTACACTTGCGCTGTTATCTGTAAGAGCAAAGTCTTCTAAAGGCACATACGCTTGGGCATTAGCTGCTGTGTCATTCTTAAAATCGTTAAAACCCTCGAGTTAGGCTCTTTGAGCTTGTTGGTATCTTTGAGTTCTTAATTATTAAGATTTGTAAAGGTAGCTACTTTTCAAGCCTACAAATCTTCCGTTGACATTAAGATTGAATTAGCTCGGCTATACTATATTACACTTGTAGTCAATCTTCACCTAAGTCCTTACAGACGAATGCTCTGAAAAGGAAAGAAAACGACTTCAAGCCTACAAATCTTCCGTTGACATTAAGATTGAATTAGCTCCGCTATACTATATTACACTTGTAGTCAAATTCCACCTAAGTCCTTACAGACGAATGCTCTGAAAAGGAAAGAAAACGACTTTAAAGCTAAGGCTTAGGCTTATCGCGGCGTTCGAGTAGTAGATGGGGATTAGCAAACGGATAAGAAAATGTCCAGGTAAAAAACTTAGCGGGCTATGACCAAAAATTCGACCTTTAATTGCTGTAATACAGCGTAACACATTATCAAAGACGATGTCAAAAACCAATTCCTCGAAAGATCTATGTACAGGAGTGGCGAGAATGGAAGTTTTTATATTTCACTTCGCTTCGCTCAAAGTGGCTTCTGATATTGTGTCAAACGCAGAGTTCTCCCATAAAGCATCCCTTCTTCGGCGAGTCATGAAGCCAAATTTGCTAGGCAATATAAGCGCTACTGATCAAAGCCACTTACAGAGATCATTAGTCTGCTACATATTGAGTGTCTGAATTAATTAGCATTATTGTCGATAAAATCAGTCTCGCGCATGGCTCATAAACTTTAGTGATCCGGCAGGCACGTCTTTATGTGATACTAGTTGTAATAACGACTCTCTATATGCTGAAAACATTGTGAGGCATCGGGCAGAACATCAATACGTAAGTCTCTCTGGTGCCCATGTAAAGTCTGCCGTGATGGCTTAACTTGGGGTTGTCGGTTGTGATACTGTTGACGGTACGCCGAGGCATTTCGGACTAGACCCGTTTAACGCACGAAGTGACACGTTGGCGTTCACTAATATTGAGCTTGAGTTATGTAACTGTCTTTATTGGATTTCGACACCGCTCTCATATAGAGCGAAGTAAGGTTATACATATCAGTCTTATGACCTTGGATGTTCGGACCTACCTCTATGGGTAGTGCTCATGATTGGTCGCTGCGCTGTTTGGCGCAGACGATGAGACAGTTGCCTTGTTGACGTTAGGCAAGTTTGCCTTCGCAACGTTAGGCGTCTGAATGTTGAGAGCAATGGGCGAACTATGGATGGACATTATAGCGCCATCACTCTTGCCCATTAGCTCACGGAGCTCATTACTAATATGTGGTGCTGGCAGTGGTGTCGAATTATTGTAGTCGACAATGAGAACGGATCTACATCCTCACTGTGCGAGAAGGATGCAGCATTGTGTCCAGTTAACAAAAACAATATAAAAATCGTTTTTAAAATGGCGTGGTGTAACAAGTCTGCTGCCTTAAGTTACACACCTGTAAATCACACTTAACGGGGAGGTCAAATACATCAGGTGAAGCAAAATGACCTGTCACTCGAATGAGGTTCACATAGTGACACACCCTTGTGTTTGTGATGCACATGGATGCATTCTCAATGAACAGGATGACGTCCTGCATCATCCGCAAGCTAACGTATTCGGCAGAATACGCTCACCATGTAGAGATCCACATCCTCAGAGATGGCATCTATTCATTGGATAGAAAGTTTTTTTTTATCTAATTCTTTTACTTAAATGATCTTAAACCTACTTATTTGATAACAAGTGCACACGATAGGACGGGTGCCTGCCTTCATGACGACACTTGTTCTGGGGTACAAGTTCTTTGGGTGAGGTCGCTTCAGGCGTCCGCCTACTACCTCACTACAAGGGGGAGAAGACGGTCAAATCGCTTCCTCACTGCACTTAAAGGTGTGTGTTTTGAAGTGCGAGACCTTGTTGAAGCGCCCGCCTACGAAGCATATGTTTAATTCTAAGATTATTACAGCAACTTCTGTTGCATTTGTACTTCGTAACACGTCATAGAATCTCTTGTGGCTTATCAAAATAATATTTATCTAGATGTAATTAATAAATATAAAATGAAAGTTCTTGCAAATCGAATATTATAATATTTGAATCCGAATACTTGCAAAACAAAATAGGCTCGACCGCTATCACTGCTCCATCCACAGCTGCAAATTTGATAGTGTCTGAAGTCGAATAGAATACGTTCAATACAAATCCGTTGTCTTTGAACGATACGAATCGTTCGATGTGATGTGTGATGCATCCATGTTGCATGAAATGCACTTTCGTGTTTGATAGGCAACATAAAGCTGCCGAGAGCTCGCCATATAGAACCACGTGCAATAACGCACGGCCTTTTCATGTTTAGAGCTTAGAGATCGTATCAATGAATGTTGGTGGTCTATATTTACCAGGCGTCCTTTGTAATCGGACATCCTTTCTAGTACTATAAACAATGCTAGATAACCTGATTTCAGTGATGCTAGGGCCTCGATTACTTCACGTACACTGACGAGCAGAGGAAGATAACAGGTAGGTAAGAAGTCTTAGCTACCAAAGGTTTATTCTAAGGCTTTAATATAGAGAAAATAGTTAACGTGTATTAAAATATTAAGCTCCTACATAACGATCTTCTATCTACTACTGACTTTATTATATTGATAACAAACTATGTGTGGCGCCTCCTTACGCACCACACAAATGTGTTTTGTGATGATTGGCGGGGTTGTTTTACACTTAAATCAACGTACCAATATAGATAATGTCTTATTGCATCAGTACTACAAAATTTGGTAAAATTGGAATTATTAAGTCAAATAACTAAAGAAAATTATCATTTATACTTATTGCTTATTTCGTTTCGAAATATTTATTATTACTCTTCTAGAAAATAATACTTATGTGACGGAATACCCTTTTTCATCACCCCCTAACCAACAGTCACCATAGTGACTGATGTGGGGTGACACAGATTACTATTATGTCTTCGGCTTTCAAAAAAATTCCAATTATTGATTTTTTCTCAGATATCACATGGCGACAAGTAAGTCTGTGCTCGTAGCCCGTGAGCCGCTGCTCGCGGATCAGTGCAGCTGTTGGTAATGAAAATGTTTCAGTAGACTCTAATGCGTCTACTGTTTGGAAAAAGTCACATCATACTCCCATTGGAGGTGACTGGAATATGTCATCTGCTGATGTCATTGCAGGTGACGGTGACAAGTCACCTGCCGCACCAATTGTAGGTGACTGGTCCAAGTAACCATCGTCGCCCGACTCAGTGGCAATTGTGTAGGCCGCCGGATCACCAGAACCCGAGTTCGTTACACATTTAGGGTTCTAACGTGCAGTCAAAGAGGTAATGATAGGTTTGTTTGACTCGTCGGACCTCTTTGGTGGGAATCATCTGATAATGACGTTATTATGCGTCACCAGGGATGAAGTGATTTTGAAGGGAAGAATGCTGCTAGCAGCGCAAGTTTGCATCACCAGGAAAGGAGGGATTCTAAGGATCGCTCCGAGAGCTATACTAGCGTTAATGTTAGCATGAGCCAACAGGAGAGGGACCGCGATACGTTGCAATTCGCATCCAAAAACAAGCCTTGGTTGCGCTCTTAGGATAATCTAAATCGTTGTTTTGGTGTGACCAACGATCGATACTAAATTCCGTTGTTCGACTTATCCAGCCTTCATAAGGTCGGTGAGGATGAAATGGAACTCTTCATCGATGCCTTTTTTCGGGCGGGCAAAGGATGTCAAGCTTTTGTTCCAAGCTTGACCAGCAATTGTCCAGAACGTGCAAAGCATAGGCCGCGAGGCCTGGCTTGACAAACTGGATATTTTAAGTGAACAGCTCGAAAAACAGACGTAGTCGGTGGATGCACCGTTCATCTGGTCAAAGATGTCTTGGCTCTCATGGGGGATTTATGTACATGCTACTATATGGGCGCAGGGCATGCTCCTAAGGAACCCAGCTTCCTTAAAGATCCTAATTGGATGACGCTCATCTCTTGTTACATGCGTCAACGAATTGAGAACCTCCAATCCTTTTTAGAGCGCGGGATGCGCTCGTTCTCTGATGGACCCTCTGTCGAGGAGGATGGGTCTCGTTGTTCTGTCGTACGAGACCCGGAAAGCCCATCATCAGTTGGGAATGAAGTTCCCAACTATCATGCGAGGGTGGATGCAATTGCTGTAACGGGGTGTCCCGTTAGTTAAGTATTATTTCCTATAAGATGAATAGCAATTATTATTTCCTATAAGAGAAAATAAACGAAGAAGCAGCAAGTTATTATCTTTATTTGTTTTGACTTAATAGTACCAACAATACCAAATTTGGTAGTATTGATGCAATAAGACGTTATCTCTATTGATTGGTTGATTTAAGTCTAAGTCAACCCCGCCAATCGTTACAAGGCACGATTGTGCGGTGCGCAGGAGGCGCCATACTTAGTAAGATATTAATTAAATTTTGGATTCGGAGCTGCTGCTTGGTAGCGGCATAAGTTCAGTAGTAGATAAAAGATCGTTACGTAGGAAAGTAAATGTATTCATATAGTTTTACTTTTAATCGATTAAAAAGACTTAGTCTAGACCTTTAAGCTTAAGACCCTTAGCTTAATAGAAACCGTCCTCTGTACTCTTGTGTACGTGAAGTTTCGAGGCACCTCACCTACACTGTAATCAGTGTAATGTTAACTAGTAGTAATCTTGCTGGTAAATCAAGGCTACCTCTTTTTGGGCCCCGTCGTGTTGTGGAGAACGATCTCGGCTATGGCCGCATGTTGCTCGTCTCGTAATAGACCGAAGAACATTGCGCTAACGGCTAGCCTGCGTACGACCAAACTCATCCGTTCGATCGCTTTCCATTCAAGGTCACTCAAATGAGTAAAACTTCTCACGCGTTGCGTGATAGCCTTCTTGAGGGGCTTGAAAGCTTCTTCCTACGTGCGTGGGCCGTTGAACGAACTACAAAGTGCTACCAGGTGTAACGAAGCACCCTTTGCTAGTGCTATTATCAGTACTAGACAACCTACACGAATTACAGTGAAGTGGCGCGCCTCGATTACTTTACGTACACTGACGTGCAGAAAAAGATTACTTGTAATTTAGAAGTCCTAGTTACCAAAGGTTTATGCTAAGGCGTTCACATAGAGAACATGTAAACATGTATTAAATTACTGAAGTTAGTATACTCATAACAAACAATGTAAGGCGCCTCCTTGCGCACCGCATCATCGTGTCTTGAGATAATTGGCCGGGTTGATTCAGATTTTAAATTTACCATTGATAGAACTAATGTCTTATTGCATTGATAATACTAAGTTTGATCATTTTGGTCATTCTTTGTAATATAATTAAAGAAGACAATTATTTGTACTTCTTTGCTTATTTCCTTTCATAGAACATAACACTTATTATTACTCATGTAGGACATAATAATTATGTACGGGTGTCCCGTTACATCCTTAAGGACGGATACTCTGTGCTTTTTCCTCTCAACCAATGAAATGTTGGTTGTCTTCTTCTTGAATTTTATTTTCGCGCTGAAAAGATTGGGCATACAGAATGCTCGCAGACGCTTTCGCAAAGACTCGACTATGAAAATCACAGGTGCATTTTATTCAGCCTAAATCGGTTGTGTAGTCGCATTTAAGAAGTTGAACATGATATGTGAATTTCGTATTTATGATAGTGATAGCAGCATTAGCTCATGTTAAAAGTGCTTCGGCCCGATCGGCTAGCAGATATCTATATCGACAATAGGCGAGTCAACAAGCTGCTATTTTTCCTTTCAAAAGTGGAGGTACTGTCGACGAACATTCGGTGCGCTATTGTTGACACGTTATTTTCTGGTGATATTCGCCATTTCGGTAGGTAAACAGCCTATCAAACAAATTAGGACTTTAGTATAGACAAAGGAGAGGGAGAGGATACTATACGTACCACTTTAGGCATTTTGCTCCATGTGACTTCGCCGAGGCGCTGGTGAGGGCGCGGGGTGACCATAACTCATTTTTATGGCTGAAATGAATAAACTCAAAGCTACCATAAATTTACATAAACCTCAAAGCAAATACATATTCTGGCATTGCTCACATTCATTTTTTTACTCCCAGAGCGTTGTTTGGTCCTCAGCATCACTGGAGAGAAGAAGAAGCAGAGCTTCAAGCTATAAATGAGCAACGAAACACTCGGTGTTTTATGTGCCGTAGCACGAGACACTTGCGTCCGGCAAGTCCGTTGCGCAAACTGCGCAAAGCTCGGAGAGCAATAACCCCACCTCATACCAGAAATCTTGTACGGTGCGGAAAAGCGAAGGAACCCAGTAGGGGCGGAGCACCCTACGATCCCGAAATGAGCTAGAGGTGCTTCTTTTGGAGAGCGCTTTAATGCAGACGACTGTCGCTCACTTAAAGGTAGTACCAACCTATCGCTTTGCTTTTAAAAATCTGAATATGGTCTGTGTCTTCTTATCTCGCAACTCATTGTCACATGTGCGTTGGAAGTGCTTTTCATCGAATGCGTCGCCTTGAAATGTGAGACTTTCATAAAATAGTGTTGCTTGACACAATCGCAATTCAAGTCAAACTTTGCTTAATGAGAGCTTCGAAATGATGACACACTGTAATGGGGTTTCCCGTTACACAAGTATTATTTCCTATAAGAGGAAATAAGCAAAGAAGTACAACATTATTTTCTTTATTAATTTTGACTTAGATAGTTCCAATAATACCATTTTATTGGGACATTTTAAGTCAAAATTAATAAAGATAATAATATTGTATTACTACAAAAAAACCATTACTAAAGGTATATCATGAGCATTTAATATTCTTACAATACAAATAAAACTTTATATTAATAAA
>NW_027152196.1:867042-872995 GCF_004359215.1 Bremia lactucae | reverse complement strand
AAAAATTAAAACTTTACATTCATATTGAATTTTTTTATTATTTAAATTGTATAAATTAAAAATATATATTATTTAAATAAATGAAAAATTATTAATTAAATTAAATCAGAATTGCTTCGTAAGATTGTCTCTTTTTAAGACCATCCGCTAATGGTTGTATTGATTCAAAAGTACCGACGACATTAGGACCTATTCGTGTTTGTAAAGGATAGATGATCGAGTGGTTTAAGGTGTCAATTTTGAAAACCGAAGTATGTTAATACCGTGGGTTCAAATCCTATCCTTTCAAAAGCTAGATCTAGATATTATCCTAGATTCTTTAAATTTAAGAACAGATAGCCGATTAGAAAACTAATAACAACGAGTTTCTTAAACAAGTTGAAGATACAGCGAATGAGATTAAAGTATAAATTAAAAATGTTCGGAATTAGTTTAGAAGTACAACTTTTAAGAATGTTTTCATTTTATTTATTTGCTATGTAACTCATTAAATAATATGAATATACCAAAAATAATTAATGATTCATTCTTTTTAATAGAAAACGTAATAAAGTAAACTATAACAGATATTGGAATCATCGTCGTTTTCCGTTTCTTATTAAAAATATATTTTTAAAGTCTTTAACTTTAAAATTAACTAAAGATTATAAGAAATTATTTTATAATAAATATCTGGTACAAATTTAAATAAGTATATTATTGGGCAAACATTTTTTCTGTAGAAATCTAAAAAGGGATAATAAACCTTTGATTATTGTTGTTGGAAATATTTTAAATAAAAAATTTGGTTTTTGACTTATATCTAAATGAAAATTTTGTTGATTTTAAAATATTGATTTTTAAATTTTCAAACATTTTCTTTAATGTTTTTAAAAAAAAAGTAGGTGGTCCACTTTTTTTAAATTATCTAAAATATATTTATTTAAATATAAATTTAAATACTTAACATCTGGTTTTATTGGATATCCACATTTATTAAAATTAGTCTTAGGTAAAATACGAACTATTTCATTACTAAAAATATTGACATTACTATTAGAACCTATGCTATCAAAAAAATCAATCCCCTATTTTCTGAATCCCATGAACGGGCTTTAAAAGCATAAGGCTTTGAAGTTTAAGCTCCCACTGGACATATATTTTGGGAGAATATGCAGATATATTATTAATGAGTAGTTTAACTACTTTTTTGGGGTGATTGGTTAGCCCCTTCCATTTAATATTAAATTTATTAATATTTTGCCAGGAGCCCAGCTTAATAAACTTGATAAAAAGGTTAGAATTAAGATACAAATATTATTGTCCAATATACCATTAGCTCTATTGATTGGTTGATTTAAGTCTAAGTCAACCCCGCCAATCGTTTCAACACGCAATTGTGCGGTACGCAAGGAGGCACCGTACTTAGTTAGATATTAATTTAATAACTTCAGTAGTAGATAGAAATCGTTACGTAGGAAATTAAATATATTAATACAGTTTTATTTTTCCGTACTTCTAATCCTGTATATAAGTATTAATAGCTAAAGCACCTTAGCAACTTAGAAACCTTCCTCTGTACTCTTGTGTACGTGAAGTTTCGAGGCACTTAACCTTCACTGTAATCAGTGTAAGGTCAACTAGTACTTGCCAGTACTAGAGAAAGGTGTCCCGTTACACCTAGTAGCACTTCGTAGTCCGTTCAGTGACCTACGCACATTCCATCCAACATGGACATGTTCGATGAAGAAGGAGGAGTTTTCCAGCCCCTCAAGAAGGCTATCACGCCACGCGTGAAAGGTTTACTCATTTAAGCGACCTCGAATGGAACGAATGAGTGCATTGTAGGCGGGCCAGCTGTTGACACTATGCTGTATACTTTGGGAAGAGATAAACAGCCTGCGGCCATAGCCGAGTATATTGAACACGAACTCGACGCGTCCCGAGAGGAAGTAGCCCTTCTTCACCAGCAAGGCCCTCAACACGCGGAAACGTTAAGAATCCGAGTGCTCAGCAGTTATATCTGTTGAGAAGCAGCTTGTAAACGCTGCTAATGGGCCGATGCTTCAGCGTCGACCTGACAGCTTAAAGATAGAAACTCTAAGTTTGAGGCAGTCGAAGGCGACTCACTTATAAAATGATTCGTCAAATGCGACGACGACATATAAGCTCGCCCCATCAATGATGATGCGACAAAAGTGGATTTTGGCATGTCCAACATAACCGGACGTGCCAAATGCTATGCATTGAGGCTCAAGCTTCACGACCCCTTAGTCTTTGAGTCGTATGAGGTCTTTAAGACCCGGCTCAGACAAACATTTCAGCCGCCACGTGCCGAATTGAGGCTTGAGTTGAGCTCCTGGGTTTAAAGTAGGGCAAGCGTGACATTCACGCTTATGCCCAACATACACGATACCTCATCAGCTGTTTCGTTAGTCATCCAATTGATAAACAAACCCAGGTTACTGTTTATAAAAGGTCTTGCAGACGGATCCGTTTATGACCCACTTGTTCCATCTAGAATTAGAGTCGCTTGACCAAGCGATCTGTATAGCGGAACCGGAGGACTTCAGTCTTAAACAGGCTTCTGTTCACTCTAATACTTATCGTCCACCGAGACGACAAGAAAACGGAGGTCCAGAACCCATAGATCTCTAGTATGTAAAGAGCGAGAAACTTTGCTCTTCAAGATACAAACGGTTACAAAAATGCAATCTTTGCCAATAATGGGCCACTACGAATATGAGTGTAGTGCCCCAAGGCCATTGCCTAAAATCACTGAGCGATAAGACCGACCTCTAGCTAGAAACAGCGGAGGCCGAGGATCCGACGCTGTTACGAATACGCAACGGCGAGGCAGATCGTCAGAAAACAGTCGGGATCAGTAGGTGCAGAGCGCCCTACTGATCCAGCAACATCAAAATAAATTGCAGGTCTTTTGATGAAAGTTGCTCCTGACACATAAACATTGTGTAGGCGGGCACGTCGTAATGCGGCCACGCTCTACTTAGGCACACACCCTAGCACAGCGAGGAAGCGGTTAAACCTGCTTCTCTTGCGTGCAGTGAGGTAGTTGTGGTGGGCGCGTTAGCGACCTCACCCAACACACTAAGAACTCTGGTTAAGTGTCGTCACGGGAGCGGTAATCCGTCTCCTCCTGCGCACCTAACAAGTAGGAAGTAGTTTCAGACTGATTTATATTTAATAGAATTTAATACAAATACCTATTTTTACCAATTAAAATGTTATCTCTATAGATATCAAAAAAAGTCCAAAAGAAATTGTGAAAGGCCAATTGCGAGCGTATCTTTATAGATACCTCGCGAAACGGATGACGCTGGGCGTCATCCCTCCTAATGTGAATGCACCCATGTGCATCACATCCACAAGGGTTGGTCACAAATGTGCACCAGACCCGAGTTTTGGGTCTAATTACTATTATTTAGTAACTGACCATCCCCTTAAGTACACCAAGTGTACTTAACGGAAACTGTGTAACATAGGGGCAACTCTAGCCCGTTACACCATCCCCCTCTTTAAGAACGAATTTACATTTTTAATTCGTCAAAGAGGAGAGAGGAAGTGCGAGCAGCTTTACGCGCCGCTAGTTCACTCAATCACTCTAGCGACCTGTGTTTCCATACAAGGCGCCCAAGATACCACCTAAAAGGGGCCACGTTGGTGGGTCGTCTGCAAAGACGCCCATTCAACCTCGCAGCAAGCGCACGCGCCGCGTTAATTCGCCGGCCGCGTCTAATGCCTTAGTCGGAATGCCGACAGCCACTGCGGCTGTCGCGTTAACAGGACTAAACGATCCATCCCACTTTAACAGTGAGGATGTTGATCCGTCGCTCATTGTCGACTGCAATGAGTCGACACCGTTGCCGTCACCTCATAGTAGTGATGCCGACAACGAGCTCATGAGGAGTGATGATGCGGCATTATTGCCCATCCAAACTTCTCTCATGGCTCACAACATAGAGACAGCATCATTTACGAATGCTGTCCCGTCGTCTGCGCTGGAAAGCGTAGCGACAGGTCATGAGAGCGCTGCCCATAAAGGCGCAGCCGCTTCTCCGTTGGGTATAACCACAACGCCTTATGCTCAGACTATAATTCATAATGGTTCTGACATAGAGGATTCGGAGCCTAACGCTCCGCCGACGAGACATGAATGTGCTCAGCCGGTGTCACAAGCCAGTCAATTTGAACGTGGCTATGTGACGGTTGGCATATCATTGATGCCCCCTCCATCTAAATGGCCTCGTTTAAACGGGCCAAGAGTGTCGCTCTTAGAGCGCGCTCTTGTAGACGCACATAATTATTATGGCGTCTTTCAATCACGGAGGGCTCAGGGAAAATCGCTTGGGCGTATTTTCCCGATCCCGGTCGTGTTGCGTTCAAATGAAACGCCTGACCAATACGAGGCGGAATTCCTGCGCCGCATTCATCCGCATTCCGATGCGATGAAACAGCGGTCGCAGCGAATTAATTTCGCCCGTTTGCGTGTGAAAGAAATCATGGGTGGTACTGTACCCCCTGCTTCTTCTCACTACGCTGCTTCTGCTAGTCCATTTGAGACTAGCGAAGTTGCCTCAGCTGGTGCTCCTTTTCATAGGCAGCAACCAAGCCGGGCATATCAATACGTAGGGTATCGATCGGTTCCCAACAGTCAGAACTCTTCGGGTAACCTTTCCATTGGACGAGGATCCGATACCTTTGCCTCACGGAGCGGTGGGCAAGCAATTTTTAAACAAGGAAGCGTTAATTCCCACCTGCATTCATTAGTGTAGGCGGCGCCCAATAGAAATGGCGATCTCGCCCAAATAATCGCGGCTGCCTTACCTTCGTCCGTTCAGTCGCATGCGTTAAACGCTGCTGAACGACGTATTGCGGATCTCGAGAGTCAAGTCTCACGACTGACCTCGGAACTTGTTGATATCCGAGCGAAGGCTCGTCAGGGTTATGAACGCCTGAAGACTCGATTAAACCTTTTCGAACGGATAATGCTGAGGGATTCGCGTTACTCGCGTGATGTCCCTCGCTTTCCAAAGTCCTGTTCGTGGAGGGAGGAATCGGTCTGATAGCTTTTCGCCTTCACCGTCCCCCTCACCCGAACGACGCTCGACTCACAGTCGGCGTCACCATCGGTCTCCTTAGCCAGATGGGGATATGTGACCTCATTTGTGTCTACATACCGTTTCAGACGACCCACCTAAAATACGGGGTGCGTCTTTATATACGGGGGGAGGGTGAGCCTATAATTTAGGTCTCCAACCTCTTCAACCACCGTAAAGGGCCCAATGAAACGCGGCAACAACTTCGTAGTACCTCCAGGTAGTACAGAAATTGCATTTTTAGGTAGGGTAGCAGTACTTAATAGTACTTTTTCACCCACTCTAAAGCGTTCATTATTTTTGCGACCATTTCGGTCCGCATATTCTTTTTGCTTGTCCTGTGCGCTTGCCATTGCGTCACGGACTTTACGTGTGATGGCTAATCGCTCATCCACAAAGCGTTGAGCCTCGCTCACGCTTTTAGCATCAAACTCGCCTATGATACCGCCAAGAGGTCGGTCATAAGGCGTAGTTTTATTGACCACTGCTAAACTGGCAGGGTCACTAGGGCAAGTTTCTGTCTTTGAGATGATACCCTCATGGGTCATCGTCATATTGACGAAACTATGTCCCTCTTTCGCACCGAGCATAGTGAGGGGCCCTCCCCCACTAAGACTCGGGCTGCGCACAAACGAGACTGGCGTCCGAGGATGGCGCAGTCCGTTAATATAAAACGGTGTCTCACCCGTACTGGCGTGGACACTGTTATTTATAGCGAACTCCACAAAGGGCAATTGCTTGCTCCACTCTTTGGGAGTTGCTATAGTGCGTAAGACATCCGCCACGACCCGATTGGCACGTTCTGTTTGGCCATCGGTCTGGGGATGATCTGCGGTCGACATGTGGAGCTTGCTACC
>NW_027152196.1:855852-861878 GCF_004359215.1 Bremia lactucae | reverse complement strand
GCAGAACTCATGCGTCTCGCACGCTGGTTCTTGCCATCGCCCTTTGGGAAGGGAGTCCTCTTGCTGGGCATTTTTGCCCCAGCAGGGACCCTGGCATAGCAGCGAGCCATCATATGGCCGCGCTTGCCGCATTTAAAACAGACCACGTCTGCATTGCCCAACTCCATAGGAGTGGCATCTGTCCTCTCGGCCGACGGCTTATACCAAGCTGTCGCCGAGGCACTGTTGTAGGATTGCTCCTCAACTAAGGCAATTTGGATTGCCTCTTCCATCGTCGACGGCACCTTTCTGAAAAGGGCCTGTCGCGATGGGCCATGCCGTAGTCCGTTCATAAACGTGGGCACCTTAATGTGCTCCGGAATCGGACCTACGGTTATGGATGCGGACAGCGAGCGCATCTCTTGCACATACTCTTGCAGAGATCGCTTCGCCTGTCGCGCCCCAAAGAAGCGCGCCTGAAGCAACACTTCGTTGTTCGGCGGCTGGTACATGGCGCGAATCTTATCCTTAAAGATCGCCCATGAGGGGAACGCTTTTCTGTCCGCCATAAGCGCCGAGTAAGCCCACTCTGAGGCCTTACCGCGCAGATGCGACATAGCGTACGACACCATCCGGCTGTCGTCCTCGATGAGCTGGGCGACACCACATTGCTCCACGGCTAAAAGCCAGTGGACAATCGTGTGCGCCGCAGTTCCATCGAACTTGGGCGGGTCCATCCGAATGGGCCTCGGCTGATGCGGCCGGGCAGAGAGCATCTCAACAGTCCTGTTGAGAGCCTCGCTCCGAGCCTGCTCATGCCTCAGCTCATCCTGAGTCTGAGTGACGGACTCCGCCGCAGCATGGCTCTGTGCCTCGGACGCGGCCCTCCGCTGTCCGAGCACGAATGCCTCAAACTGCTCCAACTGAGCAACATGTTGCTCAGGAGGACTACCCAGGAGCCTGGCCAGGGCTTGTTCACCAAGTCCCTGCGCCATTAGCCCTGCCACCTCCCGATGATGTTCGGAGAGGTGGGGAAAATGAGCCCAATCAATATTGAGGCTCATCCTCACGTACACACGCAGAGATGCGGGTCGTGGGAAGGATTTCAAGTGCTACCAAGTGTAGGCGGGCACGTCGTAATGCGGCCACGCTCTACTTAGGCACACACCCTAGCACAGCGAGGAAGCGGTTAAACCTGCTTCTCTTGCGTGCAGTGAGGTAGTTGTGGTGGGCGCGTTAGCGACCTCACCCAACACACTAAGAACTCTGGTTAAGTGTCGTCACGGGAGCGGTAATCCGTCTCCTCCTGCGCACCTAACAAGTAGGAAGTAGTTTTCAGACTGATTCATATTTAATAGCATTAAATACAAATATCTATGTTTACCAATTAAAAATGATATCTCTATAGATATCATTTGATATGTATTGCGAGCGTATCTTTATAGATACCTCGCGTAACGAATGACGCTAGCAGTCATCACGGATGACGCTGGGCGTCATCCCTCTTAATGTGAATGCACCCATGTGCATCACATCCACAACCTTTTTACACAAATGTGCACCACACCCGAGTGTTGGGTCTAATTACTATTATTTAGTAATTGACCATCCCCTTAAGTTCACCAAGTGTACTTAACGGGGACTGTGTAACATAGGGGCAACTTTAGCCCGTTACACATTGTGTGTAACTGCCCCAGGGGATGAGGTTAACCTCATCACCCTGAGAATAAAAGTGTCAAATAAGTTGCCACTTAAGTCCCTAATCGATTGTGGGGCGTCGAATAACTTTATTAGTTGCCAATTGCTAGAAGATCGCAGGCTCAAATTTATTGAGCGCAATATACCTCTAACGGAGATGACAGTGCGCCTATCAACAGGCGCATCTGTAACGGTTAAGAAACGTGTGCTTGGTATCCAATACACGTTAAAGGGTAACCAATACCATTCTTTTGTAACTGAGGTTCATCAACGTCATTTAGCTACCGAGTACCTAACGCCATCTAATGCCCGTCCCTTACGCGGAATTGGTCATGATGTGGTTTCTTTCGGTGATATTCACCAGGGTGAAACCACTCCCCCAACATCATACCGTGCTGGCGGCCGTTTCAGGGCCGTCCACGGTGTCCCGTGTCTCCAACCAACGGTTCATATCGCCTGCCAGCTTTTGTGAGATGTAGTTCCACACAAGCGGCGCCACCAAAGTGAATCTCGTGTTGCACTCAAATGCGTGTTTGTGAGCAGGTTATGGTCCTGTGTAACCCTCGCTGCACCATTACCTTACCGCACCTGAGTGCACGAGGTGATCACTCCGAAAGCCTCTGCAGCGCCAATCGCCTGCTATAGGGTCCACATAAAGGTCCCGCATTAGGCCGATATCGGCAGCCATGCGTTTTACACTGACGGTGTTGTCCCAAGCCACGGTGATGTTCATCAAGCCGTGCTTGATACGAGATCTAAACCACAAAGTAGCCCCAATTGCTGCGATAGATATGGGTGTGGGCACCGCTATGGGGGGGGGGGTTCCTGAACTCAGAAGTATCCCTGCCGCTCCCGTTAAAGTATCCACTTCCGCGAGCAGAAAACCACTATAGCCGTGACAGTCTTCACTGGAATTGCCCCCACTGAAAAACAAAATCAATTGACAGTGTGCCCGCCAAATCTGTAGTCCGAGCACCTCTGAAGGGCTTTTAAGTTTGGTAACTATGGTGTTCCGAATCGCTTGTCTCAAATATTCTGGTAGAGCCTGCGATATGACTCCGCAAATATCACGATATCCTTGCCGGAGTGTAGCTCCTCGCGCCCGTACATGATTTTCATTATGAGGAGTTGAAAATGCGCGGTGCGCCTTCGCCAAAATCCCCGATAGGTATAGCCCATAACGCCAACAGTCCGTAAGGACACCCTCCACGGTCCCCGTTAGGAGTTCAAGGTGATGTAACATGGCATTAGCTAGTATGTACCCAATATCTTGAAGTAGACTGTGTGGGAAAGCTAGAAGCTTGAGTAAGAAGATGGAACCCTCAAGATGTGAGTTGGAAATGCCGGCAGTACGCCATGCGCGGGTAAACTTAGTCCGTAGTTTCTCTGCAGCAGGGCACACCCAGAATACGTGATTAAGCTCAACTCCTTGTACGCGAGCACAGTCCGAATGCGGGCAGTCGATCCGCTCCGTCAGCGGATTGTACGCTGAAATGGTGTCATGCTTGAGGCGATATACATTTGTTCTCCCTAAGCATTGATTCCAACTATGTTTTTAAGAGGTGTTTCCATTGCAAATCGGCAATTTCTGAAGCAATTGTCGAATTAAGTTTATTCTAATGTGCCTGCGCAGTATCCGCCTTGTCTGCTGCGGTACGATTGCGCCGTATAGCGATGCGGTTGCGGAATTGTGCTTTAATGAATGTCTACCTTCTGTGACGTACCCATTGGCAAACGGAACGGGATAAATTAGGGTGAGGTAGCACACTCGTAATTCGACCTGCGTCTCCGATTCCAAGCCGAACTCCACTAGCAATGTCCGATTGAGTACAAAGGACTTCCTCGTGTACCGTTGAGCCATATCTGGATGCTTCTGAAGCACCAGCAGCCTCGGCGGCCTTTCTGTGTAGTCCTCCACTGGGTACCGCTCCTAAGCTGAGGTGGAGCTGCAGGCAAAAATCGCCGAATAATTGAGCCAAATTAGCGTCATGAGAAGGTGCACTTTTAGGCGGATGTAACAGGGCACTACGACTTGTACTGTTTCAGTACAAGTCCACTTCGCACTGCTTCAGTTGCGAGTGATGCCTTACGTTAAGTGACGTACACTGTACGTGCAGAGGAAGACTTCTCTTACGACGGGTAGACTTAAGAGGATAAAATGAAAACTGTATTATATATAGTTAAGTGTCTCTTGTTTTATCTTTATAAATGCTAAATTAACTATAACCTAACACTTAACATGTAAATGAATTCTTATCTCTATCTTATTTGTAACTCTCTTTGATTACTCCTACAGCTGATTAATCTGCGGAAAAAAATGATATAATGGCCTATACCAATTTATGGATAAGAATTCTGAATATTACTACATAAAGTACTATCCTCCAAATATTATCTACCTTTTAGATAATATATTAATTAACAACCTTTAAGTGTTAATTTCATGTAACGATACACCCCGTTACATCACCCCTCCCTTAAACGACAATCACTCTAATTGTCATTGGATGGAGTGGTCGCTATGTGACCACTTAATTTTTAAACGATGTTGATTGGTCAGCTCCATCATTTTAAATTCCATCGCATGAAGCATCAACTCATGCGGGGTGACGATAGTGCTGCGCCTTTGGCGCGGTTCGTGCAGCCGCGGGTGACGCATTGCTATCTCTTGCGGCAGACGTTCCGTCTGCCGTAGTGTCTTCCACACGCACAACACTTGATGTTGCGAGTGCGCGTGGTGATTCACCACGTGAATACGACCCTTCTTTGGAGGTCGACTACGAGTGCGAGTCGGATGAAATGACCGACCTGGGGAGAATGGAACAGTCGCCTGATATCCGTGAGGAGGCTGACTATGAGCCTTTGAATGAGAGGGCTCATTCTGATAGACGAGTATACAGTCTATTTGGATCCGACGATGAGGATGATCCCTCATCGCCCGTACGATCTCCCATACGGTCTCCCATACGGTTACCTGCACGTGTCTCTGTGCAAGGTGACGACGATGGCGTAAGCCATCGTAAGAAAAGTTCTTGTGGTACCCCTGCTTCAGTGGGTACCACTCAGGGGAGTGAAGACAGTAAAATGTCTCATCCCGCCCATGAAAAGAAGCCGCGGCTTTTGCCAGAAAGGCTTATCAATAGTTTGTCTGGAGAAACTACTCCTCACAATAAATATACCTTATTTATTGCGACAAAGCTACATGGCCTTGATCCCAGCGCCAAGAACTTTCGCGCTGAGGAAGATATCTATCTCGATGCTTTTCTTAAGCATCGATGGTTTAGTGGCAATAATAATCGAGATAAAGTCTCGCTTATGCAAGCTTGGAGTTCGTTCATTCGCAATGTCAAAGACATAGGACGCGAAGCTTGGCTTCAAAAACTTAACGCGAATCGCATTAAATTTGGGAAAAGAACTCCAACCGGTGCAAAGTATAAATTGCATCGGTTGTCACGTGAGGCTGGGCTTCCATGCCTCACGTGGGGTGATCCCTGTCCGTGTTGTGTAGACAACTCGAAGAGGGTAAAAGGGGATGTCTATTCCCTTTCTTCGCCCTGGGGAAGGGCTCGCATCTCTATTGAGATGCGTGACGCGATTGACGTTTTGCAATCGATTTACATGCGCCAGGGGCGCGTGTTTTCCGATGTGCCTTCTGAACCATCGGGTGGGTCTCGTCATACTGACGGACGAGGTCCTCAACGTCAGCAATCAGCTGGGAACGAGGTTCCCAGCTGTCATGTGAAGGTGGTTAACCACGCCAGCGAACAAGATAACTCGTTCGCTGCCCCTTCACATCACGGGGGCTCTGGATACGTTCCACAAGGAAACGTTGACCACCGTTGGAATCCACCAATGGTTGTGGTGGAGGAGGGAAAATTAGATCCGAACCGTGTGTCGGATCTAATGTCGAGGATCGACAAAATCGATCAGTTCCTCCATGATTTGAAGGAGGGTTCTTGAGCACGAGCGCGGCAAGCGGCGCTCGTTGGAGCAGACGGTGCAGGCTCACCATATCGAGCGGTTGGAAGACCGTTCGAAGAGTGCGTACTCCATGTTGGACAACGAGCGGATGTATCATGCTGTTTACGATGAGCTGTCGTCAGCTCATCGTAGTTTCGAGGATATTCGGAACCGGCACGAGAAACTTCAGGTTCAACATGAGAACCTGGTTCGCGATCACAAGAATCTTTTGGGGATTCTTGAAAAAGGTGGTCAAATTCATCCTCGGAAGAAGCCTCGTACTGATGGTACGGGCGGAGCCGACCAACGTAAAACGTAGGATACGTTCGCATCCTACGTGGCAATTCTAATGTGTACGCATTGCCTCTGCGATGCAGTACACGGAATGG
>NW_027152196.1:835215-848979 GCF_004359215.1 Bremia lactucae | reverse complement strand
AGTTTCGGGACGACGCGTTTGCGTCATCCCAGGTACAGGGGTCTGTACCTGTTGTAATCTCAACAGTTCCGCCTGTTGAGAGCCTTGCTGATTCAGCAAGGCTACTTTTTCCTTCATCTCGTCAAGTTCATGTTGTATGAACTTGGCGATAGTTGAATGGAGGGCATCTTTGTCTAAGTTGGACAGTAATGCCAGGATTGCATCGTTTCCTACGGTCAAACTCATTCGTTCAACCGCACTCCTTTCTATATCACGTAGAAAGGAGTAGCTTTCAGGGGAAACGTGATGCGTATTCCCACTATCATCTTACATGTCCATGTTAGATTTGGGAAATGTGGTCCTTGGACGGACTACAAAGTGCTACCAGGCGTCACGGGGCACTACGACTTGTACTGTTTCAGTACAAGTCCAATTTGCACTGCTTCAGTTGCGAGTGGTGCCTTGCGTTAAGTAACGATCACTGTACGTGCAGAGGAAGACTTCTCTTAAGACGAGTAGACTTAAGAGGGTAAAATGAAAACTGTATTATATATAGTTAAGTGTCTCTTGTTCTATCTTTGTAAATGCTAACTTAACTATAACCTAACACTTAACATGAAAATGAATTCTTATCTCTATCTTATTTGTAACTCTCTTTGATTACTTCTACAGCTGATTAGTCTGCGGAATAAATAGATATAATGGCCTATACCTATTTATGGATAAGAATTCTGAATATTACCAAATAAAGTAATATCCTTTAAATATTATCTACCTTTTTAGATATTATATTAATTAACAACCTTAAAGTGTTAATTTCATGTAACGATACACCCCGTTACAGCGGACATGGTCAGTTACCACCAAAGTCAGCACCATGACAGTAAGCTTGCCGGGTGTGCACCACTTGCAGTGAAGGACATCTTTTAGGAATTCCCCAGAACGTGTCAACGTTCGGAAGATTTTCCTCCCTGAAACACGCTGCTCATTCTCGTCATAACGCACTAGAAACCTTAGCGGCACATACGGTAGCCATGCACCGTAAGAATCGTCAGCAATCATGCGATCTTCAGCAATGCATGCGTGGTACAGCGAACTTATGTGCTTGGCACCATTCAAGTGCAAAACTCTGCCGTCCCACGTGACGTCAAAGGTGCCTACGAAATGAAACAAAGCGGTAGGCGCGTATCTTCTTGCGGGCTTGGCCGGGTTGGGTGGCGGGCCCCCGAATGCAGCAAAAAACCTTCTGACTCAGTTGTAAAAAGCGCGATGCCCAGCGGTGGTCGTGATTTCGGTGAGTGTTGCGGCTGCGGTACGATGTACCAGCGTGATACGTCCGCCCCGCTCGGTGAGCAGCCATGATGTCTCCAACTACCATTTGCTCTGGGGTGGCTCGAATCGCCCAAGTCGAGGCAGTTGGGGCCAGGAGTTCCATGTAGAGGTCTGGTACAGCAAGTCCTCTAGGAACCGCGGCAGTTGAGCAACTTGGCCGTTTATCCATGCCTTGCCGGCGATGCTGAAAGTCGTATACTTAGCGTGCCAAACAAAGTTCTTGATGGCACGCTATAAAGCCACCACGAGGCCTTTCGTAGGCCAACAGTGTCTAGCCAAGTAGAGGAATTTGGGTATAACAAACGCTGCGGCGGAGCATACTTCGTTGAGCTACTGTCATAGTATCATCTGCAAACCCTCTAACCTTGAGGCGCGAGTATGGACCCTGGTGCGTAGCGGTAAACCTTGCAACTTTATATCCCCATCAATTTTCCGGAAAAAAGGTTCGAGCACCAAAATAAAGAGCAGTGGAGCTAAAAGGCAGCCCTGCCGAATCCCGCACGTCACAGGGACCCACCTCGATCTGCTGTCATTGGCAAGAAACCGTACCCGAGTCCGCTCGAATCGCATTGAGAAAGTCCGGTGGGAATCCCATCCACTCCAATACTTCGTGTAAGAACGATCGGTCTACCGAATTGTAAGATTTTTTGAAATCCAGTAGGAGCTCTACCGCTTCACCCAATGACGGATCCCTGGTCGCTGCTAGTTTAGCAGCTGTGAACAAGTCAATGGTATCATCTATGACACGGCCGGGTACAAGTGCATTTTGATTAGGATGGACAACGCGCCGAAGGTGGCTGCTCGTCCTCGTCGCGAGAATGTTTGTCAAATTTTATTAGTCCGTGTTCAGCAAAGCTAGAGGCCGATAGCTGAGTGGGTGTTCCCTCCTCCCGCCTTTTTGAAGCAAAAAATGTCCGCCTCCAGGAAGGTAGATATGAATCGTCCAATTCTTATCCACGGATTCTATAAATGGGTAAGGCACGGTACTAGAACGTCGGCGAAGTCCCAGTACCAGTCATTGCCCAATAAAGAGTACGATGATAATTTAAAATTTCTCAATTATGTCTATGTATTCATCGTGCTAGAATTGGATGACAAAATTGATGTCATCCTAGGATTACCATGGCTCAGAAAGTACGAGCCATGTATAAATTGGCAGCATCAAGCCGTGACAATGCCTGTCTCTTATTCCTCAGATGGTCAACTGATGATGATGAACGTCTTGGAGCGTCCGCAAGCGTGTGGATGTCGCACGAGTGAGTGCGATAGCCTCACTTGTGGTTAGGTCGTTAGCACGACTGCACAAGACCTCAGTGTGAATGTCCAACACACTGTGGAGTTAAATCTCGACGGCTGTGCACAAGCACATGCAGCGTCGAAGGTCCATCAGACGTGGACATGTTACCGACGGCTGTGCACAAGCACTGGCAGCGTCGAAGTTCGACCACTCGAATAAGTTGAGTGGCACGAAACAAGGATGCTTGCTTAAAAAGCAACATCCAAGAAAACTTGACACGCCCGTCTTTAAGAGACAGTGCAAAAGTCCTAGATCGACTCAAGAGTCGATCGTAAAGGATTTTGCTGTGGTAGCGCAACCACAGCTTAAGATGATACTTCTACAATTATTTCTGTGGGGATAAGTGCCCGGGAACCTGTGGTCAAATGTTCCAAACAAGAAGCTGAGACGATAAATGTCTTAGTAAACAATGGGTCAAGTGTAGCGCTTATTGGCTTGATCTAATAGCGCCTACAACGAAATTGCCATTCTAGAACAGATACGGTTCTTGCGTGATCTGCGGAGTGGAAAAGTCAAGCAGATCTGCTTACTGTCACAGACGACAACTTCATGGCCGTTATTCGGTCTGCACTAGTAATTCATGAGAACGAACGCGTTCTTAGGAGCTCATTGATGGACGAAAGTGTCCTCGATGAGTAGACTCGGATTGAACGTTTTACGTCCCAATCCTGGGAGTCTTTGAAGACAACCCTCCACATGAGGATTAAATAGAAATTAAGGATGTTTTCTCTTATTCAGTACCGTGCGAGTTACCTAAGGATAAAGGCACCTGACACGAAATCGAGCTGATCCCAGGTTCAATAAATTGTATTATGAAGCAATGGCCGTTGCTTCGTGATCAAGTATAAGCGATCGGCAAAGAATTTGTCGATCGCTTAGCAGCGGGCCCTGTGACGGAGGCTACTTCCCCACATAGCTCTCCAACCTTCTGTATGCGTAAAGCAACAGGAGGATGGCGGATAGTGCATGCATTCAATAAACTGAACGCTGCAACCGTATCGGCTCAAACGCCGATACCAAGGAAAGAATTAATCATTAATGGTCTGTCAAAGAGTACTATCTTCTCGTCGATGAATTTGATGGATGGGTTCTATCAGATCATTATGCGTGAACAGGATATTTCGTTCACAGCAGTAAGCACCTAAGCGGAAATCTATGGGAGTTGCTAGCGATGCCACAGGGGCTTAGTTATGCCCCTGAGATATTTAACAGTAGTGTGTAACCAATCTGTTGATATCGGTGCGGGATTTTGTACCGAGCTATTTTGATGACGTCTTCGTTCATAGAATATCCAGGAACGGAAAGTCGGATGGTGGAGTACATCGTACCCACATCCAAAAGGTTCTTACACTCATGCGCAAGCACAACTTGTTTGCAAATCTCAAGAAGTGTATATTCCCTGTACGCGAAATACCACTTCTTGGGCTATCGTGGGTTAATACGGTGTACGCACGGATCCAGAAAAATCAAGGCGATCGTTGATTGTCCTGTGTCAGTCGATGTAAGAAGACTGAGAAAATTTCTCAGTTTAGCGGCGTATCTGCACAATTACTCACGCAATTATGCCGAAATACAGGACATCTTTCTTCTTTGTTGAATAAAACTGTAAAGTGGTCATGGAACACTGATTGTCAGCGTTCTTCGAGGGTATTAAGAAAGCTTGATATCCTGGCGATTTCTGATCAAGACCGACCTTTTCATTGTGGTCTGTGACGCCAGCGATTTTGCAATCGGCTGTGCGTTTATGCAATATGACACAGACGGCGCCGTGCACGTCGTCTGTAATCAATCGCGTCAGCTTCAACCAGCTGAACACAACTATTCAGTGCATGACAAGGAACTCCTTGCCATGAAATACGCACTGGCTAAGTTTTGGGTCTATCTCTTGGGAGATAGACCGCTCATTGGATCATGCGTCTTTACGCACGGCCGTAAACAGTCCACACCTCTCGCAAAGAATGGCGAGATGGTTGTATTTATTTGCGGAGTATAACTTCTCCGTGGAGTATAAACCAGGACGACTTTACGTTGTCGCTGATGCCCTATCAAGCCGACCCGATTTTGAGCCGGCTGCGCAAATCAACAGTGAGCATGAGACCACTGTTGCAACAATAAGTGTTCCGTCATCAACATTACTTGACGACGTTAGAAGAGCTTATCAAGAAGATTAGGCTCTTAGAGGGTTGATGGACTACCTTAGAAATCCATCCCAACAATCCTTGAAAGGATTGTCGAAATTGTATCGATCCACAACAGATCGATATACAACACGCATTGTTTTATTGTATTATATAGCCATTGCTAACGACAGACCTCGTGTCGTCATCCCCATCCATAGTGATTTGCGTTTACGCGTCATCTATGAGTTCCACGATGCACCAAAAAGTGGTTTTCGTGGACGTGAGAAGACCTATCTCACGATAAGTCGCGAGTTTTACTGGTTACGCCAGTATGAGTTCGTTAGCAAGTACATACGTGCTTGGGAAGTTTGTCAAAGGGTGAAGCCCATTGCTTTATCCCGTGCTCCGTTGCAGCCTCTGCCTGTTCCTGCAGAGTGTTGGCAGTCGGTATCCATGGACTTCTTCTTCGGATTTCACGACGACAAACATAAGAACAATGATATTCTTGTTTTTGTTGATCGTTTCGGCAATGCAAATAAAATTGGTATTTTGATTATAATTATAATTCAAATAAAATCGGTATTTTGATTAAAAACAATAATGCTAATTACAGAAAGACTTAATAATCTTTCCTGTCATCCTACATCAATCAGTATAGTGAGTGTTAGTTAGGGGGATGTAACGGCTGTATCGTTACATAATTTTTTTCTATAAGAGGAAATAAGCAAAGAAGTACAAAATTATTATCTTTTTTTAATTTTGACATTAATAGTTGCAGCAATACCAAATTTCATATTATTGATGTAATATGACATTAGCTCTATTGATTGGTTGATTCAAATCTAAAATTAACCCCGCCAATCGTTTTAAGACACGATTTGCGGAGCGCAAGGAGGCGCCATTCTCAGTTAGATATTAATATAATAAGTTCAGTAGTAGATAGAAGATCGTTACGTAGGAAACTAATTATTTATTACAGTTTTCGTTTTACCTATTGCTAAATCCTTTTAATTACCTTTAGTAGCTAAAGACCCTTACCTTCTCGAAATTTCACGTATACAGGCACAGAGGAAGGTTTCTTAGGCACCTAACCTACACTGTAATCAGTGTGAGGTCAACTAGTACTTACCAGTACTACGTGAAAGGTGCCCGTTTTACACACGTATCAAGGAGCTATAAAACTTTTTAATTTGCCCCTTTGCCAATGCAGATTATGCGATTGGATGCAGGAAGCACCACTTAAAGGTCTTTATTTGAGGTATTCTGTAGCGGAGATACCTCGCTCCTAAAGTCAGAGGAAGACTTGCAGACTCAGAGAGTCACTTAGTACTTTTGAACTAATGGGTTCAACAACTCACAGAGTCGTACAAGCTATTGAAGCTTAAGGATTCCTAGTTCAAGGGATTTAGGGGTTCGTAGAACCAAGTGGCATCTAGTGCCCAAGAGGATATACCTTAGGAAGGCTTCTATCTCTTACAGATCAATGCGCAAGCCTTAGGAAGGCACTTAACCTATAAGATCAAAAGTGGAACTGAACTTTATTTAATTATTTAAATCTAAAAACCTTACTCTAGCTAATTAAAATAGATTTTGGCCGCCAGATTTATATCTGGCGGCGACCACATTTATTACCCATAATAACTGGGATTTAAGTAACTAATTATTTTAAAATTAGATAAAAGGGTATTTTACCCATAAAGTAAATGTACCACAACAACGGTTCTCCAACCGATGTGTGCCGTATTACACCCTCCCCCATCAGACTGTTGACACCGAGTGACAACATTCGATTTAATTCCTCTTTGAGATTGGAACCTAAACAGCTTACCGTTTGGTTGTGTTTTCCATTCCTTTGTCTAATGACAATCAAGCGTGAGTCACAGACTCTGAGCACATTCCTCGACGATGAGGGAATAGTGAACTTTAAAAGTCACTCTCAATCAGAGGAGGAGGAAAAAGAGCGGCGTTCGCTCACGCCCTCTCCTCCGGACGAACGTTCGGCAAGCCGCGAATCCGTTCCCAGAACGTGATGCCGCTGATGTCTTAACTGCATTGAGCAGGACACGGGACCCTGAGTCCAACATTATTTCAAATCCGCTCGATGAAGAGCAAGAGCAGATAATCCTCATATAGGAAAGAGCTCGTCGTCGAACTGCCGAAATAGCGAAAGCTGAGGCTCATAGTGAATATAGATTCACTCCGCTTAGTGCGGACGAGCGTCTCAAAGAGATGTCATAGCTTGGCCATCTGGATTTCTGGTGACCCGGCGAGGACGCCGGAGGAGTTCGCTGCTCGCGACGCTCTTTATGAGCAATACCTTACACCGAAGGTAATGACGCGAAGTCAGTATCTGACGCGTTTACGTGATCAAGCCCGTGGGGCTTCGGTGACCTCCATGAGAGAAATTCCGATCGTTTTGTTTCCAAACGAAACAAGGAGTGAAAACGAAGTCTCATTGGGAACTGGGTTCACCGGGCCCGCAGACTTCGTAATATCTGGAATATCAGAGAGTCTGTGGATAAAAAAATGATTTTCGTTTGGAACGGAAGCTTCGCTTCGACTTCGCTAAGCTTAAGACCAAAGGCCAGTTACGTTCGGCATTTATGCCACAAAACGAAGAAAAGCCTAGCCGATATTTCAGTGCTTCGGTTGACCGTATAATTAAGGATCGAAGCCGCACTGAGGCTTTAGATCCACCTAATCCCACGTTTAGTGGTGGGAAGCGTCGTTTGGCGCGAGTTGACCCTGAGCTTGGCGCTCAAAAACGTCAACGGCGTACGGGCAATCTTGACGAAGAGGTACCTCGAAATCCCAAGAGTTTTTAGAAAAGGGGTACCTAGCCACTTCACCAGATACTCGTATTGGCCCTCACGACGACGTCGCTTTAAAAGTTTCTTCACATGAAACTGAAGGTTCCCCCGCGCATCAAGCAGCGCGGGAGGGGGCCGAAATATCGGCGGCAGCATTTGATGCTCCACGGCACGATGTGCAACTTCTTCGTGAGGTCCTTGCTCGGTTGAGAGCTCTTTTGAGGCGGTTCGGGACCGTCTTTCGACGCTGGAGAGTCAGCAGCCTCGTTTAGAGGGCCAGCTCGACATCCTGTGTAGGAGGCAGCAATCTGCGGCACGACCGCCTGTCTCGGCGCAAGCGCCTTCAAGTCCACGTGGGAAGGGTCCCGATATGGCTTAAGCAAGCCAATGTAATACACTGGGTGTGTACGCAGCTTGCTAGGAAGGTTTAGCGTAAAAGCTAGGCCCCCCTTGGCCACGACCGTAAATGGTCCAATAAAGCGCGGGCGCAATTTGGTCTTGAAGATAGCGGAAACCAAGTTGGTAGGTAGGTTTTTAGCGTTTAGTAAAATTCGGTCTCCGACCATATAAGATTAATACAGCTTCTGCCTTTGGCATCTGCTTGTTCTTTTCGTTTGTCTTGGCTATCAGCCATCGTATCCCTTACATGTCTTAACACACTAAATCGCGTCGCGAGAAGCTCGCTTACTTGTTTCGAACGGTAACAGGGCTGATATCAGCAAGCCTATCGGCCAATTCACTCCCACCAAGCCCTGAACCACACAGTGGTATCGTTAGTGGAACGCGCGGGTGGTTAAGACCGTTTATATAAAACGGAGTATAGCCGGTAGAGGCATGAACAGCGTTATTTAACGCAAATTTCACTACTGGGAGCATTGAGCTCCAGCGCTTTGATTTCTGAGCTTACACGCTGCGTAAAACGTCTTCAATGACGCGATTGACACGTTCAGTTTGACCATCGGTCTGCGGATGGTCCGCAGTGCACATATCAAATCTGGTGCCAAGCACTCAAAAAGTTGTCGAAACACGCGATCGATAAACAGCTTAGCTGTACCCTCTCCATCAATGGAATCCAACACGGCTGCTTAGTGAGCTATTTTGGTCAACAAAGACCACTATCCCGGAGTTACCGGCTGAATCTTTGGGTAGCCCAAAACCAAAATCCATTTTAATGGACTCCCAGCATCCAATGGGGACGGGAAGACTCGCTAGTGGGGCAGCAGCACGTGCCGAGGGCTTAACCCGTGGCACGGTTCGCATGTGCGAACATATGTGCTGACCCATTTAAAAAGTTTGGGCCACCAACTCTGGCTTATAGAGCCGTAGGTATTTTGTCTACCGAGATGACCACTAAGGACAGTATCGTGTGCCTCATAGAGGATCCGGTACTTCAAATCCTCACCATGAGAAACAACGACACGCGGAGGGTCCGCGATGTCTGTGCAATAAAGCAACAGGTTATTATCGATAGAAAATCGATGTAACCTTGCACGCAACGTGCCGGTAATTTAATACCCGAATCCGAGTTCTTAAGGCTCGTAGCAGAGCTACACACTGTTCATCCTTGGCGCAAGCCGAACGGATTAATTCAGGAATAGATGACGAGATAGTCGTTTAATGAGAAAGCTCATAATCCGGCCTGCGTGATAACGCATCGGCCAAAGCATTTTGCTTGCCGGGTTTATACTTAACCTCGAAGTTGTATTCCGCAAACAAAAAAGGATAGCCATCTGGCCATTCTCTGTGAAAGTTTGGCGAATTAGTCGCCGTGCGTAATGACGAGTGATCTGTATAAATCACAAACGACTTAGAGCCGAGCAGATGAACTCTGAACTTGACGAGAGCATACTTCATAGCACGTAATTCTTTGTCATGAACTGAGTAATTCTTTTTCGCAGCTTTAACCTGTCTAGACTCGAACGCAATAGCACGTCATGCCCCTCAACATCTATTTGTAACAGAGCACTGCCAATGGCAAAATCTGATGCGTCACAGACGACACTGAAAGGCCAATTTGTGTTTGGCAGTGCCAGAATCGGGGCATGGAAAAGACTATCCTTAACTGCTCGAAAAGCATTATTTTCGGCGCTAGTCCAGCACCATTGTGTATCCTCTTTAAGGAGATTAGATGATGGCCTAGCCATATCAGCGTTATTTTCGCTATATTTGTGCAAATAATTGGCGAGACCCAACCACTTACGCAAATCCTTTTATTTTTTAGGAACCGGCCAATTTACTATGACTTTTACCTTAGCGGAATCCGCTCTAAGGCCTCGCTTCCAATGAAGCCTCCTAAAAAAGGAATTTCATCTGGGTTAAAAATGCATTTAGATGCATTGGCATACTATTTGTTTGTGCGCATGCACTCGAGCACTGCTCGCAAATGGTCTAAATGGTTTTCCATATGAGGAGATTTGCTCTCTCATACCATTTCAGCCTCGTGCTTAGCACGGAGAAATCGTCAATGACGTCACACCGCTCCCTTGGTAAACGCCATTGTCTTGTGACACAGTATTTGGTTCCCGGAACCAAGTCAATTTTCATGACGAACACCTCTATCCGGACGTTAAACAGATGATGGGTTATTACATACCACATCTTGGAATTCCTTAATTAAGGAATAAAAGGGATCCGTAGGCCGACAAGGAGTTAGGTAACTCATCTTCCTTATCCAGCGAACGTTTACGTGTCGCTTCACGTGCATTAAGAGGGTTTGACCCAAAATGCCCTGGCGAACTGCCAATACTGTTACTACTGACACTCAGAATGATGCCACCTCGGCCGATCATACTCGGTGGACTTAGACGTGCCACTCCACGTCTTGATGCATAGATTCAATGAGAGTTCTCAACTCCTGGACGAAGTCCGCTAGGGTTCTTTTACCCTGTCGAGTCGCTGGGATCTGTGCTCGCATGCGAGAAGCCTGATCAGGCGGTGCAAACATGCTCGTCATTTGCTGTTTCAGCGAATCCCATGAAGGAAAAGCGTCGTTTATGGACGTGCTGCACGATAGTGCCCACTCCATGGCTCTACCTCCAAGTTTGGAAATGGCCATAGCCACCTTTTGCCGTTGTGTTAAGAACAAAGCGGAATCAATGGACATTTCCATCTGCTTAATCCGAAAAGGGAGATTTTTTCCCTTTTTTCCCTCATATGTTTTCACATTTACAGTTAGAGGGCGAGCCCTTGGCTCTGAGTCAGGTACAGAGGTGTACCGGGTTGGCATAGATGCCGCTAAATGGTCCTGTACCCGGAGCGGTCAGGGAGGCTTCGTACCGCATGAAGGCTTCAAGCCTTGCATGCGGGACCTCTGATCCCTGGGAAATAATAAATCCCACGTGCTCAAGCCCGAATAAGGTTTTAAGCTTTTCATAAGCGGCGCGTTGCGCTTCTGACAATTTTGGAACCTCTTCGATTTTCGTGAGAAATTAGACTTGTAAAGACTCAGGCGTAGATTGACTACGAGTGCTACCAGGTGTAGCGGAGCTACCTCGCTCCTAAAGTCAGAAAAAGACTTTCAGACTCAGAGAGTCACTTAGTTCTATTGAACTAATGGGTTTAACAACTCAGGGAGTCGTACAAGCTATTAAAGCTTAAGGAATCCTCGTTCAAGGGATCAGGGGCTCGTAGTGCCAAGTGGCAACTAGTGCCCAAGAAGAAATACCTTAGAAAGGCTTTTATCTCTTACAGATCAATGCGCAAGCCTTAGGAAGGCACTTAACGCTTCAAGATCAAAAGGGGAATTATTTCAATCTAAAAACCTTACCCTAGCTAATTAAAATAGATTTTGGCCGCCAGATTTATATCTGGCGGCGACCACATTTATTACCCATAATAACTGGGATTTAAGTAGCTAATTATTTTAAAATTAGATAAAAGGGTATTCTACCCATAAAGTAAATGTACCACAACGGTTCTTCAACCGATGTTTGCCCATTACATATTCAATGGCAAACGCTTGAGATCGAGAAAAACAAAGTCGATTTGGCACTCAGCTCTTGCCAGATACATACTTTCGTATGAAATTATCGTTTTTCCACAGTCAAATTATCGAAAACGAAATGTACATGTTTTCTACTAGACGAAAATGGCTACACACACATGTCGCTGGACAGTACTTGTCAAGCAGTTTGGGCATCTGTTTAATTTGCTTATCTACCGATCACCAAGGCTTGTAAATTCCGATTTATTCTCAACCTACGCGTGTGTAAATGTAATACGTTACAGTTATTCGCGCCATGAGCAACCGTTAGAGCATGTTACTCGACTTTTCTCCATCGAAAATGGCTGCATCGCATTTTACTGCATTCACCCAACTCATTCAGCAAATAGCTACATTCCAAGAACAGCCATGTCCAAAGCCCCAAGAACCGTACACGCGTACGCCTCGTTCGGCAAACACGAGGAGATGAAGCCTTGGGAGTACACGTCGCGCCCGCTTGGCGACGGAGACGTGGAGATTAAAATCTCGCACTGTGGTATCTGTGGCTCAGACGTCCACACGGTCGATAGTGGGTGGGGGCCGACTACGTACCCATGTGTCGTAGGTCACGAAATCGTGGGGCATGTGACAATACTTGGTCCTAACGTGAAGGACCTCAAAATTGGCGATCGCGTCGGAGTTGGCGCTCAGGTCTCTGCATGTTTAAGTAAAGATCCTGCCGTATGCAAAGAGTGTGCTAGCGGCAGCGAAGCGTACTGTCCCCATCGCGTCTGGACGTACAATGATACGTATAAGAACGATGGGGTACCCACCTATGGCGGCTATGCCGATTACGTGCGTGTCCCACACGAGTTTGCATTTAAGATTCCTGACAATATTCCGTCGGATTTGGCTGCTCCTTTGCTCTGTGCTGGAGCCACGGTGTATACGCCATTGCTTGAGGCGGGAGTTCAGCCAGGCAAGCGTGTGGGTGTCGTTGGCATTGGCGGATTGGGGCACGTTGGCATTCAATTTGCCACTGCGTTGGGCGCTGATGCTGTTGTGGCCTTCTCTCGATCGGCAACGAAAGAGGCCGAGGTCCGAAAATTAGGCGCAACGGAATTTGTTGTGTACACGGACGAGAAGCAGGCAGAAGCTGCGGAGAAATCGGTGGATGTGCTGCTGATTTGTGCGAATGCCGACAACATGCCGTATATGCAGTTTCTGAGTTTCGTAGCCGTTCGCGGATCATGCATTATGGTGGGTCTTCCAAATGACGAGATTAAGTTCCATGCGTTTGGGGTCGTGGCGAAGGGTCTTAAGTTTGTCGGCAGCAACATTGGCAGCATTCAAAACATTAAAGACATGCTCCAACTCGCTTCGGAGAAGAATGTACGCCCTGTGATCCAGAAGATGCCCATGGACAAAGTGAATGACGGCGTCAAGCTCATGCGCGACGGTACTGTGCGCTTCCGCGTGGTGCTCGAAAACTGATTAATTTGTTTTTTGATCGAGTATTTAATCAAACTACTTTTGGCTTTATTCGAATAAGTTCCTTTTTTTGTTATGAAAAAAGTCAAAAAAACATAGAAGAGAAGGTTAAGTATAGTCAATCCCACTTGAAGGACGCAAAATGACCAAACTGTTGGGCACCGAACCATGTGTAATTAATACGGATCAGCAATAAACTCACCGCACGTCTTGCCTAGGGATGGCAAGATAGCTTAAATTTTTTTCGAATTAAATTTCAAAATTGAACTAATGTCTTGGCTGACACTATTGCGCAGACTAGACTTCGAGGCAAGACCCCATGAACGTGGTCTCGTGCTAAGGCACAAGTTGAGTCGTCAACGCGGCAGCCGTGAAGGTCTACCACATGACTAGCTCAGCTCATTGGCCTCCGAAATAAATGAGAGCTACAGCCAGGACGAACATTGTCGCCTGATGTTGGATCACCTCGGTGGACGGGAAGGTCCCCCTTCCGTTGCACTTAAAAGGCTAAGCTTAGTCAGCTTAGCTACAGCGATGGTGTAACGGGGTGTATCGTTACATGAAATTAACAATAAAAGATTGTTAATTAATTTTATCCAAAAGGTAGATAATATTTGGAGGAAATTACTTTAAATAGTAATTTCCTGAATTCTTATCCATAAATAGGTATAGACCATTATGTCTATTTATTCCGCAGACTAATCAGCTGTAGAAGTAATCAAAGAGAGTTACGAGATAAGATAGATAAGAATTCATTTACATGTTTAGTATTAGTTTATAGTTAAGACAACATTTACAAAGATAGATTAACAA
>NW_027152196.1:801025-824449 GCF_004359215.1 Bremia lactucae | reverse complement strand
TCGTACTCCAACATGGAGTACGCACTCTTCGAACGGTCTTCCAACCGCTCGATATGGTGAGCCTGCACCGTCTGCTCCAACGAGCGACGCTTGCCACGCTCGTGGTCAAGTCCCTCCTCCAAATCATGGAGGAAGCGATCGATCTTGTCGATCTTCGACTCTAGATCCGATACACGGTTCGGATCTAATTTTTCCTCCTCCACCACAACCATTGGTGAATTCCCACGGTGGCAAACGTTTCCTTGTGGAACGTATCCAGAACCACCGTGATGAGAGGGCGCAGCGAACGAGTAATCTTGTTCGTTAGCGCGTTCATCCACCTTCACATGACAGCTGGGAGCCTCGTTCCCAGCTGGTTGCTGACGTTGAGGGCCTCGTCCGTCAGTATGACGAGACCCATCCGATGGTTCAGAAGGCCAACCGAAAAAACGCGCCCCTGGAGCTTGTAAACCGATTGCAAAACGTCAATCGCGTCACGCATCTCAATAGAGATGCAACCCCTTCCCAGGGCGAAGAAAGGGAACAGACATCCTCTTTTACACTCTTCGAATTGTCTACACAACACGAACAGAGATCACCCCACGTGAGGCATGGAAGCCCAGCCTCACGTGACAACCAATGCAAGTTATACTTTGCACCGGTTGGAGTTCTTTTCTCAAATTAAACGCGATTCGCGTTAAGTTTTTGAAGCCAGGCTTCGCGTGCAATGTCTTTGACATTGCGAATGAACGCACTCCAGGCTTGCATTAGCGAGACTTTATCTCGCTTATTATTGCCACTAAACCATCGATGCTTAAGAAAAGCATCGAGATAGAAATCTTACTCAGCGCGAAAGTTCTTCGCGCTGGGATCAAGGCCATGTAGCTTTGTCGCAATAAATAAGGGATATTTATTGTGAGGAGTAGTTTCTCCAGACAAGCTATTGATTAGCCGTTCTGGCAGAAGCCATGGTTTCTTTTCAGGGGCGAAATGAGACATTTTATTGTCTTCACTCCCCTGAGTGGTACCCATTGAAGCAGGGGTACCACAAGAACTTTTCTAACGATGGCTTACGCCATCGTCGTCACCTTGCACAGAAACACGTGCAGGTGACTGTATGGGACATCGAACGGGCGATGAGGGATTATCCTCATCGTCGGATTCAAATAGACTATTTACTCGTCTATTAGAATGAGCCCTCTCATTCGAGGGCTCATAGTCAGCCGCCTGACGTCTATCAGGCGACTGTTCTATTCTCCTCGAGTCGGCCATTTCGTCCGACTCGCATTCGTAGTCGACCTCCAAAGAGGGGCGCGTTCACGTGGTGAATTACCACGTGCACCCGCAACATCTAGTGTTGCGCGAGAAGAAGATACTACGGCAGACGGAACGTCTGCCGCAAGAGACAATAGTGCGTCACCCGCGGCTGCATTAACCGCAGCCGAAGGCTCCGCACTACCAGCACCCCGCATGGATTTATCCCTCATGTGATGGAATTTAAAATGATGGTTCTGACCAATCAACATCATTTTAAATTAAGTGGTCACATAGTGACCATATCATCCAATGACAGTCACTTAAATCTTTTCCATAAATAGGTATAAGCCGTTATATCTATTTCTCCCGAAGACTAATCAGCTGTAAACGTAAACAAAGAGAGAGAGACAGATAAGATTTCAATTGCATGTTTAGTATGATAATTAAGTTAGCATTAACAGATTGAAAGAAGAAGAAACCTAATTATACTAATACAGTTTTCATTTAACCCTCTTTAAGGTAGTTGTCTGAAAGAGTAGTCTTCCTCTGCACGTACTAGTGTACGTGAAGTAACGTAAGGCACCACTCGCAACTGAAGCAGTGCGAAGTGGACTTGTACTGAAGCAGTACAAGCCGTAGTGCCCCGTTACAGTCAGCGTATAAAGCCACCTCCATCCATCAGTGCGCCATTGAAGCCGCTGCGAGTCCAGCTGATTTTTATAGGTCGGTCAGTTTGGACTTCGTGTTTGGCATACCCCCAGATCACAAGGGTCGGACGGGATTCGTTATTATTCTCGACAGACTGCGCGAAATGGTGCATCTAGCCCCAATAGCTGCACGATCTCAGGCATGGAGGCAGCTCTCGTGTTCCTGGACAACGTATATCGACTACACAAGAGTAACAAGTACATTGAATCGGACCGGGATCCAGGTTTAACGTCGGGTTTTTGGACTCGTGTGTTTCAGCAGCTGGGTAACAAGCTCCACTTTGACAGATATTAACAGCCGGTGATCCCCATATCGACAGCCAAACTGAACGTGCCAATCAGGTCGTGGCGGATGTATTGCGCACAGTAGCGATGTCTAAGGGATGAAATAACAATTTCCTTCGTGGATTTCACTATCAATAACGGTGCCCACGCCAGTAAAGTTGAGACACCGTTCAATATTACAAGCTGCGCTATTTTTGGACGCCAGTCTCGTTCGAGCGCAGCTCCAGTCTTAGTGGGGGGGGGGGCAACTCACTTCGCTCGGTGCGATTTGGGGGAAATAGTTTCGCCGAAGTAGCGATAACCCACCACGAGAGGCATCATTCAAATTCTTCCCGGTGGCCCTGCCACTTTAGAAGTAGTTACGACACATAAAGGTGTCAGTGCGGAGCCATTGCAAGAAATGGCTGTGCTCCTAGACAATAATAAAGTTTTGTGATTGACAGCTACGTCCTAAGACCGAACTGTCGGTGGGGTCATAGGTGAGATGGATGCTAAAAGCGTTAGTGAGAATCGATGCTGTGTGGATACGCGATTAGCCATCACACGAAAAATCGGTTACGCGATGCCAAGCGCACAGGACAAGCAAAACAATACGCGGATTAATGTAATCGCAAAAACAACGAACGCTTCAGTGTGAAATACGAAGTACTATCTTGTACTACAAATCTACCTGAAAAGGCAGTTTCTGCAATACCTGGTGGTACTACAAAAATCTACCGCATTTCATCGGGCTATTTACGATGGTCGAGTAGTTTGGAGACCTCAATCATAAGCACACGGTCCAACCGTATGAAGACGCACTCCGTCTTGTACGTGAGTGGTCTGAAAAAATATGTTGATCCACAAGGGATGACATATCCCCATCCGTCTTCGGCTAGACCTTCTGAAGCAGCTAATGTTGAGAGACTCGTATCAAGTGCGCAGGCATCCTTAGCTTCAGCCGTTCGTAACCCTGGTGATCCTTCAAGCGAACATCGTGGAAATCCAAAGTCATTCGCGAAACTTGACTTTCGAGATCCTCAATCCGTCGTTCAGCAGCGCTTTGCGCCTGAACGGAAGTAGTAAAGTCTATCAAGAATAAGTGCGGGTTATCGCCACTCCTATATCGAGCGGCGTCTACGCGGTTATTTGACAGGCGACATGTAACGTATGCCACCTCCACCCCACTGGCCTGGTTCGGATGGAACTAGAGCGTCGCTTCTAGAGCGTGCCACTATAGACGCTCATACGTATCATGGCGTTTACCACTCGTGGAAGGCTTAAGGGAAACCACTTGGCTGTATTTTTCCGATCCCGGTCGATATCAATTTACCGACCAATGCGAAGCAGGGTTTCTGTGCCGGTTTCAGCCACATTCCGATGTGGCGAAACAGTGGTCGCAGCGAATCAACTACGCTCGTTTGCAAGAATTAATGGGCGGTACTGTACCCCATGCTTCTAATCATCACGCTACTTCTGCTAGTCCATTTGGAGCTGGCGAAGCGGCTCCAACTGGTGCTCCTTTTCATTGGCAGACACCAGTCCTGGCACGTCGACGCGCAAGGCCTCGACCGATTCCCACGAGTTGAAACTCCTCGGAGTTTCTGTCCATTGGACAAGGATCTGAAGCTGAGGCTTATGCTTCACGGAGCAGTGGGCCATCAACCTCCCATCAAGGAAGTGTTGGTTCCCAGTTGATTCACCAATGCAGTTCACTACGGCTCTTTTGTGACACCGACTGGACACGATCACGTGCCGTCAATTGAGCTTTATGTCAGTGTCTCCTGCGTCAGACTCTCCATTGTGGCTGATAATCTATAAGATAGATGTTGAAGTTTGACCCAACTTAGATACAGCTCCACCTTTATCGATAGTGCTATCATGGAAGGTTCCTGCGCTAATTGGCGCAGACAACGAAACAATTGTTTTGGTGACGTGAGGCAAGCTTGCCATCGCAACGTTAGGCGTCTCCATGCTGAAAACAATGGGTGAATAGTGAATCAGTATTATAGCGCCACCACCCTTCCCCATAAGCTCGCTCGCTCCATCGCCACTTTGTGGTGATGGCAGAGGTTTCGACTTATTAATGAAATGCGGCAATAGCTTCGTAGTAACTCCAGGTAGTACAGAATTTGCATTTTTAGGTAGGGTTGCAGTACTCTATAGAACTATACCCCCCACACCCACACACACTCTAAAGCTCATACTCTATAGAACTATACCCCCCACACACACACTCTAAAGCTCACACGAAAAGTCCGTTACGCGATGGAAAACGCACAGGATAAACAAACAGAATATGCTTATGGAAATGGTCGCAAAACAAATTAGCTCTCTAATCACTCATCCACAAAGCGTTGAATATCGCTCACGCTTTTTGCATCTAACTTGCCTATGACACCCTGAGAGGTCGGTGGGATAGGACTTAGTTTTATTAAACCACTGCTAAACTGGCAGGGCACTAGGGCATGTTTCTATCGTTGACATCGTCATATTATCGAAACTATGTCCCTCTTTCGCACACAGCGTAGTGAGGGGCCCCACAAAGACTCGGGCTGCGCACAAACGAGACTGGCGTCGGAAGATGGCCCAGTCCATTTATATAAAACGGCGTCTCACCCGTACAAGCATGGGCACTTTATTTTATAGCGAACTCCACGAAGGGCAATTGTTTGCACCATTCTTTGGGAGTTGCTATAGTGCGAAAGAACATACGCCACGACCCGGTTGGCACGTTCTGTTTGGCCATCGTCTGAAAATGATCTGCGGTCGACATGTGGAGCTTGCTACGTAGCACACGAAGACATGTCGTCAAGAACCATACGTAAAACATGGATCCAGGTCCGATACTATGAACTCGGGCATCCCGTGTAGTCGGTAAACATGATCCAGGAACAAGAGAGCTGCCTCCTTGCCTGTGATCGATGCTTTACATGGTGCTAAATGCACCATTTTGCTCAGTCTGTCTACAAAGACGACGAGCTTCGTCCGACCCTTGTGATCTAGCAGGATGCTAAACATGAATACCAGACTTACTGACTTCCAACAGTTGGTTGGAATCGGAAGCGGCTTCAGTGGCGCTTTGCTGGATGGTACAGGCATAACGCGCTGACACTGTTTGCAAGAGCGAATATAATTAACGACCCATTAATATAGGTGTGGCCATCTAAAGTCCTCTGACACTCGTAAGAATGAGTTTTCACGGCCCAGATGCCCACTAGCTGGTACATCATGGAGCTTGTGAAGGATCACCAGCTTAGATCTTTACATAGATTCTCAAGAGATCACAAGGTGACAGCTGATGCCATAACAGGCCATCGCTGTAGCTAAAGCGATTTAGCTTAGCTTTCAGGTGCGACGGAAGGGAAACCTTTCGTCCACCAAAGTGATCTAAAAGCAGGCAACAATGGTCGTCCTGACTGTAGCTCGCTTTTATCTCAGAGGCCAATGAGCTCGTCACGTGTTAGGCTGCCAACGTTGACGGCGGTAATTGTGCTTTAGCACTAGACACACTTTCTTGGTGTCTAAATTCGAAGTCTGGTCAGCGCGATAAAGCGTCAGCCAAGACATTCGACTTACCCGGCTTGTATTTAACTTCGAAATTAACTTCAGCGAATAATGTAAGCCATCTTGCCATTCTAGGCGAGAGGTGCGGTGAGTTTATTGCGGTCCGCAGTGATGCATGATCCGTATTAAACCACAAATGGTTCGGTGCCCAGTAGGTGCACACAAAACTTGACAACTGCATACTTTATTGAAAGCAGCTCTTTAACATGCACGGAACAATTCAGTTCCGCGGCTTTTAAAAAGCCGGGACTGATAAGAGATGACGCGGTCGACGCCGTCGTCATCCTTCTGCATGAGCGCGCTGCCGATTGCAAAATTACTTGCATCGCAGACGACGCTAAAAGGCTTATCCGCGTGTAGCAATGCGAATACCAGTGCCTCTACAAGAGATTGCTTCGCTGATGTGAACGCATCATCTTGTTCTTTTAATCAAACCCATTCTGCATCCTTTTAAAGGAGGTCAGATAATGGTCTAGTTTGCTCAGCATAATTCAAGTAATTAGCGAGCCCTAGGAATTGGCACAAATCCTTCACATTCCGTGGGATTGGCCATTTCTTTATTTTACCTTGTCTGGGTCTGCTCGTACGCAATGTATACCCACAACACATCTTTCCGCGGGATTAGCGTTTTAGCCGGTATGGTCGTCGTGTTCAGCTTATTGTAAGCATGAACCACGCGCCATCCACTGTGGATTTAGGCAAACAAAAGGTCGGCTACAGTGAGGCGATTTAGTCTCACAAAAATGTCCCGCCTCGGCTCGCTTGTCGAAGAAATCATTGATATAATCGACCTGTTCTTTCGGCATCGGCCATTGCCTTGTCACACAATGCTTGGCTCCAGGTTCGAGGACTATCTCGTGCTCGATGCCCCTATCTGCTAGTAGGCGGCTCGGCACTTTTCCTGGGAACACATCGCGTTTTTTCCACAGAACCTCAAAGAACGGACTGTCTCTCAAGGCATCCCATCCATGAGCAGCAAACCATTTATTTTTGTCCGTTTCTAAGGACGCTCTCGTCCATTGTGGACGACGAGCAACAGTCAACCAAGTTCTCTTCTGGAACTGGTGCGACTATTTCGTGGATCTTTCCCTCCTTTAATTCGGCAAGGAACAGATCCCACGACGTCTCTGGGAGATTTATTAACTCCTCGGCAGATTTACAGACTTGCCGGAGCAGCTCAACTGAGGATGCCTCCGAAATTTCGTCTTTGACGGCCTCGAACACCTCGTTCAAAGGTTTGTCCTCTTTATTAGAGACTGATTTAAAGGTCACTCGTTTAGACGTGCCTTAGAACGTCCTAATCTGTCGGGTACTCGTTCTTCGAGTCACCACGACCTTTTTCTGGGAAGCGGGTGCCGTTGCACTCCTGGCTAACGCACCCCTTCCAACCGCACCAGGCTCTAGGCACTGTGCCGATTTATGCGACGCTTGACTTCCTGTCAGCTCGCCGTCTACTGCCACAGGTTCTCGGCTCTGTGCAGGACATTCGGAAGCATGACTACTGGTCATCGTCCTTCTCACTACCCCAGTCTCCACGAGCTGGGTAGGAATTGGTGACGTTTGACATCCCGTCAACGCACCCTCAACTGTGTTCGACACGACATCAGTTGCATATGCCTCTCGCAGTAGCACATCCTTTCCGGTGCCCTGCGTAGAGCTCGCAACTGTGCGTGTACGCCAGTCTTTCCATGGTTGGTGTTTTGCCAACCATGGCATGCCTAGGATGAGGTCATACTGACTCTCCATACCTAGCACTGTGAACTTATCTTTACAAGAGAAGCCACTAAAGCTGAAGGCGAGTTCTACCTGAACTCCCTCAGACTTAACGAGCGCGCCGTTCGCTAAACGAACTGTCGCCTCGTCTCGCTTGCCATCCTGGCAAAGCGACTCAAACATCGCTGGTCTCTTTCTTATTTCTTAGAGCCGCGAGTTTCACAAAATTTGTGATGCACCCGAATCTACTAGGAGGGTCATCACCTGGTCATAGCCTCTTTCTTGAGCACTATAGACCAGCAGAGTTGAGGTCCGAAATTTCGAGACCTCAGGGACTATGCTTCCCATTTGTTCCACAACTCGGAACTTACGGGTAGCTTCAGAGTCCGTGTCAGTGGGGCATCCCGCCCCTACTACGCTCCTGCATTTCCCGACCCCTTAGTGGTCGATGTATAACTCATGCGTCGCGCACGCTGGTTCTTGCAATCGCCCTTTGGAAAGGGAGTTCTCTTGCTGGGCGTCTTTGCCCTACAGGGACCCTAGCATAGCAGCGAGCCATCATATGGCCACGCTTGCCACATTTTTTTTAAAACAGACTACGTCTGCATTGCCCAACTCTATGGGAGTAGCATATGACCTCTCGGCCAATTACTTATACCAAGCTGTCGCCGAGGCACTGTTGAAGGATTGCTTCTCAACAAAGGCAATTTGGGTTGTTTCTTCCATCGTCGACGGCACCTTTCTAAAAAAAAGGCCTGTTGTGATTGGCCGTGCCGTAATCCGTTCATGAACGTGGGCACCTCAATGTGCTCTAGATCAGACCTACGGTGATGGATGCCGACAGCGAGCGCATCACCTGCACGTACTCTTGCAGAGATCGCTTCGCCTGTCGCAGCTCAACGAAGCGCGCCTAAAGCAACATCTCGTTATTCGGCGGCTGGTAATGGTGCGAATCTTTGTCTAAAAGATCGCTCATGTAGGGAACGCCTTAACGTCCGCCATAAGCGCCGAGTAAGCCCACTCTGAGGCCTTACCGCGCAGGTGCGACATGGCGTACGACACCATCCGGCTGTCGTCCTCGATGAGCTGCGCCGCACCGCATTTTTCCACGGCTAACAGCCAGTGACAATCGTGTGCGCTGCAGTTCCATCGAGCTTGAGCGGGTCCATCCGAATAGACCTCGGCTGATGATGCCGAGTAGAGAGCATCTCAACAGTCCTTCTGAGAGCCTCGTTCACAGCTACTCACGCCTTAGCTCATCCTGAGTCTGAGTGACAGACTCCGCCGCAGCATGGCTCTGTGCCTCGGATGTATTACGCACGGTAGCAACTCCCAAAGAATGGAGCAAGCAATTGCCTTTGTGAAGCTCGCTATAAATAACAGTGTCAACGCCAGTACGGGTGAGGCACCGATTTACATTAACGGACTGCGCCATTATTGGACGTCAGTCTCGTTTGCACGCAGCCCGAGTCTTAGTGGGGGGGTCACTATGCTCGGTGCGAAAGAGGGACATAGTTTCGTCAATATCACGATGGCCCGCGAGGGTATCATGTCAACGACATAAAGTTGCCCTAATAACCCTGCCAGTTTAGCAGTGGTCAATAAAACTACGTCCGATGACCGATCTCTCGGCCGTGCCACAGGCGAGTTTGATGCTAAGAGCGAAAGCGAGGCTCACCGCTTAGTGGATGAGCGATTAGTGATCACACGAAAAGTCCGTTACGCGATGGAAAACGCACAGGATAAACAAACAGAATATGCTTATGGAAATGGTCGCAAAACAAATTAGCTCTCTAATCACTCATCCACAAAGCGTTGAATATCGCTCACGCTTTTTGCATCTAACTTGCCTATGACACCCTGAGAGGTCGGTGGGATAGGACTTAGTTTTATTAAACCACTGCTAAACTGGCAGGGCACTAGGGCATGTTTCTATCGTTGACATCGTCATATTATCGAAACTATGTCCCTCTTTCGCACACAGCGTAGTGAGGGGCCCCACAAAGACTCGGGCTGCGCACAAACGAGACTGGCGTCGGAAGATGGCCCAGTCCATTTATATAAAACGGCGTCTCACCCGTACAAGCATGGGCACTTTATTTTATAGCGAACTCCACGAAGGGCAATTGTTTGCACCATTCTTTGGGAGTTGCTATAGTGCGAAAGAACATACGCCACGACCCGGTTGGCACGTTCTGTTTGGCCATCGTCTGAAAATGATCTGCGGTCGACATGTGGAGCTTGCTACGTAGCACACGAAGACATGTCGTCAAGAACCATACGTAAAACATGGATCCAGGTCCGATACTATGAACTCGGGCATCCCGTGTAGTCGGTAAACATGATCCAGGAACAAGAGAGCTGCCTCCTTGCCTGTGATCGATGCTTTACATGGTGCTAAATGCACCATTTTGCTCAGTCTGTCTACAAAGACGACGAGCTTCGTCCGACCCTTGTGATCTAGCAGGATGCTAAACATGAATACCAGACTTACTGACTTCCAACAGTTGGTTGGAATCGGAAGCGGCTTCAGTGGCGCTTTGCTGGATGGTACAGGCATAACGCGCTGACACTGTTTGCAAGAGCGAATATAATTAACGACCCATTAATATAGGTGTGGCCATCTAAAGTCCTCTGACACTCGTAAGAATGAGTTTTCACGGCCCAGATGCCCACTAGCTGGTACATCATGGAGCTTGTGAAGGATCACCAGCTTAGATCTTTACATAGATTCTCAAGAGATCACAAGGTGACAGCTGATGCCATAACAGGCCATCGCTGTAGCTAAAGCGATTTAGCTTAGCTTTCAGGTGCGACGGAAGGGAAACCTTTCGTCCACCAAAGTGATCTAAAAGCAGGCAACAATGGTCGTCCTGACTGTAGCTCGCTTTTATCTCAGAGGCCAATGAGCTCGTCACGTGTTAGGCTGCCAACGTTGACGGCGGTAATTGTGCTTTAGCACTAGACACACTTTCTTGGTGTCTAAATTCGAAGTCTGGTCAGCGCGATAAAGCGTCAGCCAAGACATTCGACTTACCCGGCTTGTATTTAACTTCGAAATTAACTTCAGCGAATAATGTAAGCCATCTTGCCATTCTAGGCGAGAGGTGCGGTGAGTTTATTGCGGTCCGCAGTGATGCATGATCCGTTTAAACCACAAATGGTTCGGTGCCCAGTAGGTGCACACAAAACTTGACAACTGCATACTTTATTGAAAGCAGCTCTTTAACATGCACGGAACAATTCAGTTCCGCGGCTTTTAAAAAGCCGGGACTGATAAGAGATGACGCGGTCGACGCCGTCGTCATCCTTCTGCATGAGCGCGCTGCCGATTGCAAAATTACTTGCATCGCAGACGACGCTAAAAGGCTTATCCGCGTGTAGCAATGCGAATACCAGTGCCTCTACAAGAGATTGCTTCGCTGATGTGAACGCATCATCTTGTTCTTTTAATCAAACCCATTCTGCATCCTTTTAAAGGAGGTCAGATAATGGTCTAGTTTGCTCAGCATAATTCAAGTAATTAGCGAGCCCTAGGAATTGGCACAAATCCTTCACATTCCGTGGGATTGGCCATTTCTTTATTTTACCTTGTCTGGGTCTGCTCGTACGCAATGTATACCCACAACACATCTTTCCGCGGGATTAGCGTTTTAGCCGGTATGGTCGTCGTGTTCAGCTTATTGTAAGCATGAACCACGCGCCATCCACTGTGGATTTAGGCAAACAAAAGGTCGGCTACAGTGAGGCGATTTAGTCTCACAAAAATGTCCCGCCTCGGCTCGCTTGTCGAAGAAATCATTGATATAATCGACCTGTTCTTTCGGCATCGGCCATTGCCTTGTCACACAATGCTTGGCTCCAGGTTCGAGGACTATCTCGTACCCGATGCCCCTATCTGCTGGTAGGCGGCTCGGCACTTCTTCTGGAACACATCGCGATGTATCCACAGAACCTCAAAGAACGGACCGTCTTTCAAAGCATCCCAGCCTTGAGCAGCAAACCGTTCCTTTTTGTCCGTTTCTGGGACGCTCTCGTCCATTGTGGACGACGAGCAACAGTCCACTAAGTTCTCTTTTGGAACTGGTGTGACTATTTCGTAGATCTTTGCTTCCTTTAATTCGGCAAGGAACAGATCCCACGACATTTTCGGGAGATTTACTATCTTTTCGGCAGATTTAAAGATTTGCCGGAGCATCTCAACTGAGGATGCCTCCGCACTTTCGTCATTGACGGCCTCGAACACCTCATTCGAGCGCCCGTCCTCTTTATTAGAGACTGTTCTAAAGGTCGCTCGTTTAGACGTGCCTTTGATCGTTCTTATCTGTCGGGTACTCGTTCTTCGAGTCACCACGACTTTTTCTGAGAAGTGGGTGTCGTTGCACCCCTTCCAACCGCACCAGGCTCTAGGCACTGTGCCGGTTTATGCGAGGCTTGACTTTCTGTCAGCTCACCGTCTACTGCCACAAGCTCTCGGCTCTGTGAAGGACATTCGAACGCATGACTACTTGTCATCGTCCTTTTCTCTTCATCAGTCTCTACGAGCTGGGTAGGAATTGGTGACATTTGACATCTCGTCAACGCACCCTCGACTGTGTTCGACACGACATCAGTTGCATACGCCTCTCGCAGGAGCACATCCTTTCCGGTGTCCTGCGTAAAGTTCGCAACTGTGCGTGTACGCCAGTCTATCCATGATTGGTATTTTGCTAACCATGGCTTGCCTAGGATATGGTCATTCGGACTTTCCATACCGCACTGTAAACTTCACTTTACAAGAGAAGTCACTAAAGCTGAAGGCGGTTCTACCTCTACTTCCTCAGACTTAGCGAGCGCGTCGATCCCTATACGAACGGTCACCCAGTAGGAACCTGGCATAGCAGCGAGCCATCATACGGCTGCGCTTGCTGCATTTGTAACAGACAACGTCTGCATCGCCCAACTTATGGGAGTGACATCTGACCTCTCGGCCGACGGCTTATATCAAGCTGTCGCCGAGGCACTCTTGTAGGTTGCTCCTCAACCCCGGCAATTTGAATTGCCTCTTCCATCTTCGACGGCGCCTTTCTAACAAGGGCCTGTCGCGATGGGCCATGACGTAGTCCGTTCATAAGTTGGCACCTTAATGTGCTCCAGAATCGGACCTACGGTAATGGACACCGACAGCGAGCGCATCTCTTGCATATAATCTTGCAGAGATTACTTCTTGCTTGTCGCGCTTCAAAGAAGCGCACCTAAAGCAACACTTCGTTGTTCGGCGGCTGGTATAAAATTTTCTTTCGAAAAGAAAATTTTGATTAAGACATCGCGCGAATTTTTGTCTTTAAAATCGCCCATGTTAACAAAAAGGATACAAATTAAATACTGATTGTTTTAGCAGAAAAATAAAAATTTGTCAAGTCGGGCAACTTCATGAACAATGCTGCGTCATTCGAGCACTTGTATAATTTAATGTAAAGTTTTTTATTCGAAAAAAATGGGTCGATTAGATCGACAAGAATAGTGTGAAATTTTCCACAATGACAAAGTACTCCGAAAATGCCACATCCAGTAAAATTGTTTGATCTGAGAAAGAAGATCATTTATTATTTTCGATGGTTTTAGTGAACATCGGCAAGCAATTGTGTTAGCAAGTCGACCGAATAACGGTCCAATCGCTTGTTTAAGATATACTCAAATTTCATTGCGATGAATGATTGTGCCGTCTACAACGAGATGATCTGCAAAGTCTATTATCCTAAATAATTCAAATATCTATTCAGAAACTAATCTCGACTTCAAAGAAAATGCTACGATTGAGATCATAGTTGACGGTACGCACTTCAGTAAAGACAGCAAGACTTCAAATTGAGTACCATTGAGGCGATCACCAACGAGCGAAGTAAAGAGTAGAAGCGTTATAATATTAAGGAATTGTTTTAAGTTTTTTTTTTCACTGACTCTGCTTTCGTGGCAGCTTACCAGAATTTTTAACGATTTTAAATTTTTGTCTTATAGAACTTACATCACTTGGGCATGTATGCATAGTGACAGAGACGGGGACCGAAGTCTATGGACGGGTCCACACTGCCTCCCCAGGATCTGTCGCTCTTCAACATGTAAGGAAATCGTGATTTAAACATCGATCAATTGGGCTTGCAGGTTTGTCTTTTTGTTGCATTACATACTCCTTAATTAGTACTAGTACGTCGCGTATCATACTTACAAGTGGTTCCCACGAGTCTTCTATATCTTGCAGCCCACGCCACTAAAGAATAGTTTCCAATGTTCGGTTAGCGTATTGTATCGGTGGTCTTGGATCCGCTCTCAACCCCCAAAACAATGCCTTGCTTACCTATGTGCTCTAGAGTTTCAGCGGTGACGCTCGTGCTGGCGTTATGAAAGAATTTGAGTCTTGAACCGTGGACATCGAACAAGCCGCCTGTTATGAGATGCTCGATCATAAAGCGTACTCGTGTGCCTCGGTTATTCTAAACGGCCCAACCCAGCGTACCATTAACTCGTTACCACGAAGACGCTCATCGACTCGAGACCACAGCACAAAATCTCCAGTGCTGACGTTTTCAAGTGTGCCCTTTTTCGTTATCTTTTGGTGGAGCCGCGTTCTCTCTTTGCAGTCGGCTATCCCTTCATACATTAAGCGTAGACTCTCTCGCAGAGCTTGTGACTCCTCGTCAACTCCAGCACATCAATAGACATCAGCTTGTCTTTCGTCTGCACATTTCGCGGAAGTAGCACCGTATTCAGCGGGTCGGTACTTGCAAGCCGGTGAACAATTTAATGGGTGCTCTCCCATCAGTGCCTTAACTGGTGATTGGTTGAGATTGGCTTGTACAACAGGGATTAGATACTCTTAGATTTAGGTGTCAAGGTGGTTCTCAAGGAGTAGTAGTCGCATGAACGCTCGATTGTTCGGTTCACCCAAGGTGTCTGGACAGGCACAAACGTGTGCACCACCTTCATACGGTCAAGCAGATTCTCCATCAAATAGTTCTTAAATGTCTTCCATTGTCAGAAACTCACATGGACGGCAGGCCAAATCGTTTGCCCAGTCGAGCATATCTATTGTAACCACGGAGCTTGTTGGAGAATCACACGGCACCAGCTCACAATAATGAGGACGAGCAGAGGTAGCGTGTACTTCCGTATGAATCATTTATTATGAATAAAGATCAAAATGCAACTTCGTTGCGTGCACGTGGCTTACGATGTTTGCTCCACGGTCGTTGAATCAATTGATTACCCTTTACATGCTTGCACAGCAAATAGGTTGCCACGAAATCATTTCCTAATTCACCCATACCTTTTATGCTATTCTTCTGGCGCAGTTGGTGCATCATAACATCCACAGCACGGTGCAGATGCAAACCACAATATGCAATAACAAGCATGGGGGCAATAAGTTCCTTTGCATGCGTGGGTATTCCTACATTTCCCTCTACGAAAATAAGCTCAGCGTCTCCGTGCTCTGCAGATGAAGGAGCAGAGCTTCGAAAACGCTTCTCTGTCGCAACCACTTCATCAAGAGAAGACCAGATTAAATCATCGTCACTAAGTGGTCGGGGATGCAATAATTCTCGAAAGTATCGAGTTCGCACGTATTTTTACTGTGACTGGTTGTCGTTTAGACGTCGGCAGCCACCGAGACACCAGATCGATCCAGATGTTGTCGCAACCTCTTACGCGTTGAATCTCGTACCGATAATCAGAGAGCATTTAGTGCACAACGTTGAAATTTGCCGGACGCTGCAAAAGATACTCCAAATCCTTCGCGTTGATGATAGAATATGCCTCTTTCTCTGCAATTGACCAGTAAAGTTGAGCTCCTTTAAGCATACCACCTTTGCACAAAAGTAGCTCATGTTTTTCGTCCGTTAAACTCTTCACATCATCCCACTTATTGACTTGCGATACAATGTGAGACCAGCCTCGATCACTGGCATCCGTCGTTATGCATACCGTCGCCGTATCAGATGTAAAAATAGCTTCGCCGGTTTTGCCACACGGTTCAGTAAACTACTGTACTGTTGCTGCTCTATCGGCGTCCAAGTCAATGTAAGCTATTCAGCATAGCGTTGCTTCTGGCTATGACCATCAAAAACTGCCTTCAAATTTTGATTGCGTCCGTGCTGCATGCTGGACAAAGTTAAAATTTGACTCTCGAAAGCAATTAGCGGCGTACGAAAGTTTCTGCAAATTTGCAGCAGTAGCTGGTAGCGGTAGAGAATAGAGCGCAGAAACACGGTGGAGATTGTGTTGGACCCCTTCCAAGTCAATGAGGCGTCCGCACCAAGAGATCTCTAGCGCAAATAAGCAGCTCTTACGCGCGTTCAGCTTTAATCCATATTCCGTAAACGCAAGAACATTCGCAGGGCGACTTTAAATTTCTCCGCTGTCCTCGCAACAACAACGATATCGTCAATTCAGATCAATACATTTGTGTACGGATTGTCTTGAACCACTTCTTGCATCTGATTCATAAAATGAATGGGAGAATTCGTAGCACCTTGAGGAACTCGCGTAAGCGTGTACACAGTCATTCGTAACAAACTGAAAAATTCGCGACTATCCGCATGCAGTAAAAGTTGCCAAAAAACGTTGAATAGGTCAAACGTTGCAAGAAACTGAGCACCACGAACCTTCGAAATTATCACCATCAGCGATAGTTTAATTGGGCGGTACCATAGATCTACCTCTTGCAACTTAACTTTGCGCAGTGCCTTTATTATCTTTCGTGGAAATTCGAATTTTACGGCAGCTGCTAGCATGTCTCCAAACATTCTGTGATCTCATCCGCATTCGTCATTCCAACAATGTCATCATCAGGTATATTATCGCCATTGTCGTCAGGGTTAACCCTCGTAGCAAGATGCTACAATAGGTGGTCCACATTGATGCCAAATGAAGTTAAAGTCATATTTCCAACAAGAGACTCGTCTGCGTCTCCATCAATACTCATACACTGAACCTGTTGTACATGAACAGGACCAGCTGCTGCTAAAAGCTGCACATCTACTTCACAATGCTCATGACACATGACAAGCCCGTCGTCCACCTTTACTTCAACATGAGTAGTCAGCTTCTCTACTGCTGCACTTAAAACAGCATATACAGCTTACATAGCATCCGGCGAAAAGCACGTTGCAGTCGGCGCCGGTATCTGCTCGAAATGGCACTTCGAGTTGTTCAGTATAGCAACTCGCTCATCGGGCGTACCTAACGACCGAACAGCTTTCGCTTGCAACCGTTGATTATTTACGTCGTCTATTTACTTAAAAGCTGTATCCTTGTTGAATCCACTAGCTATTGGGCAATTTTTACTCAATGAGATCACTTACACACGAGGCAGCCGGTGCACGAGGCTTCTTCGCCTCCCTCTTCCTATGCTTGGGCGAGAACCTTCTAAAGGCTTTTGCTGCTGGCTGTCTTGAGGTGTCATCTTTTGGGCTGCCTACTGACCAGTACTGCTGGTCTTTACCTGGCTTCGCGTCTTGTCCCCCTTCTTGAGCTCCTGCGCGAGCATGTAATTATGCTGCTATTCGCTGGCACGTTTTATCAGAGCTTCATACAGCGCATATCATCTCTCTTTTCGCAATGACCAGCCGGTTAATTTCTAGCCGTGGTATCTCGGGCGCAATGTACTGTAGCAGCATCTTGCAGCTTTTTGATGTGCTCTGTGTACGTGGTCGTATCGGCTCGGCCACTACCCAAAATACCATGGAATCGGTGGTCCTCGATAATTTTATCGAAGAGCACGAAATAGCTCAAAATACGCGCATCACTATCTTCAATAATCAAGTCTTTGTTGAGGTGGTCGTCAAAGAGTCGGTCTATATCAGGAATGTGGCGATTCTGGAGGGTCGAGCATCGGCGCGTGATCGCCAGACCAAGGTCTTCATCTGTCACCGAGGCCGCCTGCTTCTTTCAAGACAAACGAGCCTAGTAATCTTTGATGCGTGGACCTATTGAGTTACGGATGAAGCTGACAACGTGGTCATTCTGCTCCCCGTGACGGCGCATCATTTGCGAATCTTGGCTTCATACTGGCGGCGTTGTCGTACCCACGACACCAGCGACGCCTGGTCCCAGGCGTTGAGAATTGGCGGTAAAATTATTTCAAAATAGGGTGAGTATACTCATGTCGATATTACCATCAACAACAACTGGGCTGTCTCCACTCCTTGCGGTCGGCTTATCTTACAGCGGTCAACGCGCTTTTCTCCTCTTTGCAGGGGATTCTGATTCTTGCGGAATGTAGCGGAGCTGCCTCGCTTCTAAAATCAGAGAAGGACTTTTGGACTCGGAGAGTCTCTTAGTTCTATAGAACTAATGCGTTTAATAGTTTAGATTGTCGTTCAAGCTTTCAAAGCTTAGTGCATCCTAGTTTTATGGATTTAAGGGTTCAAAGAACGAAGTGGCAACTAGCGCCCAAGAGTGTATTCCTTAGAAAGGTTTCTATCTTTTATAGATCATTTCGCAAGCCTTAGGAAGGCACTATAATAAATAGGATTTAAGTAATGACATATTTTAGAGTAGGATAAAAGGGTATCTTACCCAGAAAAAAAATGTACCACTACAACGATTTCAACCAATGTGTGCTCCATTACACCCTCTCCCATCAGACTATTGACACCGAGTGACAACATTAGCTTTATTTTCTCTTTGAGGTTGGAACCTAAACAGCTATCGTTCGATTGTGTGTTTTCTTTCCTTATTTCCCATTAAAATCAAGCGCGTGGAACAGACTCTTAGCACATTCCTCGACGATGAGGGAATGGTGGACTTTGAAAGTCACATTTCGTAGGAGGATGAGGAACAAGTGTCGCTCTTACACGCCTTCTCCTCCGGATGAACGTAGGCGGGCCCCGAATCTGCTCCCAAAGTGTGGTGCCACTGATGTCTTAACTGCATTAAGCAGGACTCAGGGTCCCTATTCCAAGATCAGAATGAATCCGCTCGATGAAGAGCAAGAGAGGGCAATCCTTATAGAGGAATAAGCTCGTCGTCGAGCTGCCGAGGTAGCGAAAGCTAAAGCTCATAGTTAATATATGTTCACCCCGCTTAAAGAGATCGGGGGTCACACTTTGAACATCTGGACCTCTCGTGACGCCGGAGGAGAACGCTGCTTCCGACGGTCTTCATGAGTGATACCTTACGCTAAAGGCATTGACGCGAGGTCAGTATCTGACGCGTTTACGTGACCCAGCCCTTGGGGCTTCGGTAAGCTCCATGAGTGAAATTCCGATTGTATTGTTTCCAAACGAAACAAGAAGTGAAAACGAAGTCTTATTATAAGAGCTAGATCCAACGAGCCCGCAGCCCCCGCAATATTTGGAATATCAGAGAGTATGCGGATGTGGCTGATTTTTTCGTTTGGAAAAGAAGCTATTTCGCCAAGCTTAAGGCCAAACGCCAGTTACGTTCGGAATTTATGCCAAAAAACGAAGAAAGGTCTAAACGATATTTTAGTGCTTCGATTGACCGTGCAACCATAAATCGAAGCCGCACTGAGGCAATAGCTCCACCTTATCCCACTTCTAGTGGTAAGAAGCGTCGTTTGACGCCAGTGGACCCTGAGCTTGGCGATCAAAAACGTCAACGGGCGTATGGGTGATCTTGCCGTAGAGATACCCCAAATTCCCAAGCGTTTTCAGAAGAGGGGTACCCCAGCCACTTTACCAGATATTGGTATTGGACCTTGCGACGACGTCGCTTTCAAAACTTTTCCACGCCCTTCGCGTATCAAGCAGCGCGGGAGGGGGCCAGAATCTCGACGGAAGCATTTGATGCTTCACGGCACGAGGTGCAACATCTATGTGATGTCCTTGCTCGGGTTAAGAGCTCTTTTGAGGCGGTTCGGGACCGTCTTTCGACCCTGGAGCGTCAGCAACTCGTTTAGAGGGCCAGCTGGATATCCTGGCGATGATGCAGCAATACGCGGCACGACCGCCTGTCTCGGTGCAAGCGCCTTTAAGTCCACGTAGGAAGGGTCCCAATAGCGCTTAAGCCATAGGAACGTTAAGCGTGTAAGATATGCCCTTCTTGACCACGACCGAAAATGGTCCATAAAGCGCGGGCGCAATTTGGTCTTAGAGAGCGCAATTACAAATTAGTAGGGAGATATTTAGCGTTAAATAAAACTCTGTTTCCAACCACATAAAATTAATACAGCTTCTGCCTCTGGCATCTGCTTGTTCTTTTTGTTTGTCTTGGATATCAGCCATCCCGTTCCTTACATACTTAAGACACTAAATCGCGTTGCGAGGAACTCGCTTACTTGTTTCCGAACGGTTACACGGATGATACCAGCAAGCCTATCGGCTAATTGTCCCCCACCAAGCCCTGTATCACGCAGTGGTTTTCTTAAAGGAACGCGTTTGTGAGTGAGACCGTTGACTAAAGAACGGAGTTTAGCCTGTAGAGGCATGGACAGCGTAATTTAACGCAACTTCCACCACTGGGAGAATTGAGCTCCAGCGCTTAATATATGAGCACACACTGCGTAAAACGTCTTCAATGACGCGAGTGACACTTTAAGTTTCACCATCGGTTTGCGGATGGCCCGCGGTGGACATGTCCAATCTGATGCCAAGCACTCGGAAAATAAATTTGCTCAATTTACCCATGAAACTAGGGTACCGATCTGAGACAATTGCCACCGGCGAACCGTGTTGTCAAAAGACGCGATCGATGAAGAGCCATTCTGTACATTCACCATCAATGTTATTCGACCCTGCCGCTAAGTGACTCATTTTGCTCAATCGGTCATTAAAACCCACTATGCCCGAGTTACCGGCCGAATCTTTCGGTTAACCGAAAACAAAACCATACAAATGGACACCAAACACTGTATGGGTAGGGCAGACTTGTCAGTAGCGCAGCAACATGCGCCGAAGCTTTCACCCGTTCGCAAGTTTCGCATGTGCGAACGTATGTGCTGACCCATTTATAAAATTTCAGCCACCAATAAATCTGGCCTTCAGGGCCGTAGGTCTTTTCTCTACCGGAATGACCGCCAAGGACAATATCGTAAGCCTCATAGAAGATTCAGTTCTTTAAAACTCATCATGACGAACAACGACGCGAGAAGGATCCGCAGCGTCCGCGCAATATATAAATATAAAAATAAAGCAACAGGTCGTTATCGATAGAAAATTGATGTGACCTTGGAAGAAAACGTGCCGACAATTTAAAACCCGAGTCGGTGCTTCTTAGACGTAGCTGAGCTACACAATAAAACGCAATTCATCCTTGGCGAAATCCGAACGGATTTCGTTAAGTATTAGGCGACATCATATTCGTTAAATGAGAGAGCTCCTAATCCGGCCTGCGTGATAACGTATTGGCCGTAGCATTCTTCTTGCCAGACTTATACTTCACCTCGAAGTTGAATTCGGCGAAAAAAGAATAGCGATCGGGCCATTATCTGTGAGAGATGGGGCGAATTAGTCGCAGCGCGTAATGACGCGTGATCTGTATGTGTCACGAACGGCTGAGAGCCGAGCAGATGAACTCTTTATTTGACGAGAGCATACTTCATAGCAAGTAACTTCTTGTCATGAACTGGGTAGTTTTTTCCCGCATCATTAGGTTATCTAGATTCGAACGCAATAACACATTCACGCCCATCAGCATCTGATTGTAACAGAGCACTGCCAGTGGCAAAATCCGATTCGTCACAAACGACACTGAAAGGCCAACTCGGATTCGGCAGTGCCAGAATTGGGGCATGGATACGACTATTCTAAACTTCTAAAAATATTATGTTCTGTGCTAGTCCAGCACCATTCTCTATCCTTTTTAAGGAGATTAGAAAATAACCTAGCCATATCAGCATTATTTTCGCATTATATGTGTAAATAATTAGCGAGACCAAACCACTTACGCAAGTTCTTATGTTTTTTTTGGAAGTGGCCAGTCTAATATGGCTTTTGCTTTAGCGGAATCCGCTCAAAAGCTTCGCTTCACCCTAAGTCTGGAATTTCTTCTGCGCCAAAAATGCATCTAGATGCATTGACATGCATCCATCAGAGCAGGCGGCGCCTGATAGTAGTGGCGATCTCGGCCTTCAAACTCGCGGCTGCCTTACCTTCGTCCGTTCATTCACAGGCGTTTAGCGCTGCTGAACGACGTATTGCGGTTCTCGAGGGTCAAGTCTTGCGACTGATCTCGGATCTCGTTGATGTCCAAGCGAAGGCTCGTCAGGGTTATGAACGCCTGAAGACTCGCTTGGACCTTTTCGAACGGATACTGCTGAGGGATCCGTGTTACTCGCGTGATGTCCCTCGCTCTCCAAGTCCTGTTCGTGGAGGGAGGAATCGGTCTGATAGCTTTTTGCCTTCACCGTTCCCCTCACCCGAACGACGCTCGACTCACAGTCGGCGTCACTATCGGTCTCCTTAGCCAGATGGGGATATGTGACCTCGTTTGGGTCTTCATACTGTTTCAGATGACCCACGTAAAATACGGGGTGCGTCTTCATATACGGGGGAAGGGTGAGCCTATAATTCAGATCTCTAACCTCTTCTACCACCGTAAAGGGCCCAATGAAACGCGGCAGCAACTTCGTAGTACCTCCACGTAGTTCAGAATTGCATTTTTTTGGTAGGGTAGCTGTACTTAATAGTACTTTTTCACCCACTCTAAAACGTTTACTTTTTTTGCGACCATTTCGGTCCGCATATTCTTTTTGCTTGTCCTGTGCGCTTGCTATTGCGTCACGGACTTTACGTGTGATGTCTAATCGCTCATCCACAAAGCGTTGAGCCTCGCTTACGCTTTTAGCATCAAACTCTCATATGATACCGCCAAGAGGTTGGTCATAATGCGCAGTTTTGTTGACCACTGCTAAACTAGCAGGGTCACAAGAGCAAGTTTCAGTGGGTAAGATGATACCCTTATGGGTCATCGTCATATTGACGAAACTATGTCCCTCTTTCGCACCGAGCATGGTGAGGGGCCCTCCCCCACTAAGACTCGGGCTGCGCACAAACGAGACTGGCGTCCGAGGATGGCGCAGTCCGTTAATATAAAACGGTGTCTCACCCGTACTGGCGTGGACACTGTTATTTATAGCGAACTCCACAAAGGGCACTTGCTTGCTCCACTCTCTGGGAGTTGCTATAGTGCGTACGACATCCGCCACGACCCGATTGGCACGTTATGTTTGGCCATCGGTCTGGGGGTGATCTGCGGTCGACATGTGGAGCTTGCTACCTAGCAGCTCGAACACATGTCGCCAAAAACCAGACGTAAAACGAGGATCCCGGTCCGATACTATGGACTCGGGCATCCCGTGTAGTCGGTAAACATGATCCAGGAACAAGAGAGCTGCCTCCTTGCCTGTGATCGATGTCTTACATGGTGCTAAATGCACCATTTTGCTCAGTCTGTCTACAAAGACGACTAGCCCTGTCCGACCCTTATGATCGGGCGGCATGCCAAACATGAAGTCCAGGCTTACTGACTTCCAACAGTTGGTTGGAATCGGTAGCGGCTTCAGTGGCGCACTGCTGGACGGTGCAGGCTTAATGCGCTGACACTGTTCGCAAGAGCGAATATAGTTGGCCACCCATCTATATAGGTGTGGCCACCAAAATTCCTCTGACACTCGTAAGAATGTCTTTTCACGGCCCAGATGCCCACTAGATGGTGCATCATGGAGCTCGTGAAGGATCATCAACTTGAGATCTGTGTCATGAGGCACATAGATTCTCAAGGGATCACAAGGTGACAGCTGATGCCATAACAGGCCATCGCTGTAGCTAAAGCGATTGAGCTTAGCTTTCAGGTGCGACGGAAGGGAAACCTTTCGTCCACCGAAGTGATCCAACAGCAGGCGACAGTGGTCGTCCTGACTGTAGCTCTCTTTTATCTCAGAGGCCAATGAGCTCGTCACGTGGTATGCCTTCATGGCTGCCAACGTCGACGGCTGAAA
>NW_027152196.1:788265-797048 GCF_004359215.1 Bremia lactucae | reverse complement strand
CCTAGCACTGTGAACTTCTCTTTACAAGAGAAGTCACTAAAGCTGAAGGCGAGTTCTACCTGAACTCCCTCAGACTTAACGAGCGCGCCGTTCGCTAAACGAACGGTCGCCTCTTCTCGCTTGCCATCCTGGCAAAGCGACTCAAACATCGCCGGTCTCTTTCTTAGAGCCGCGAGTTTCACAAAATTTTGTGATGCACCCGAATCCACTAGGAGGGTCATCACCTGGTCATAGCCTCTTACATGAGCGCTATAGACCAGCAGGGTTGAGGTCCGAAATTTCGAGACCTCAGGGACCATGCTATCCATTTGTTCCACAACTCTGAACTTAGGGGTAGCTTCAGAGTCCGCGTCAGTAGGGCATCCCGCCCCTATTGCGCTTCTGGATTTCTCGACCCCTCAGTGGTCAATGCATAACTAATGCGTCTCGCACGCTGGTTCTTGCCATCGCCCTTTGGGTAGGAAGTCCTCTTGCTGGGCATCTTCGCCCCAGCAGGGACCCTGGCATAGCAGCGAGCCATCATATAGCCGCGCTTGCCACATTTGTGACAGAGAACGTCTGCATTGCCCAACTCCATGGGAGTGGCATCTGTCCTCTCCGCCGACGGCTTATACCAAGCTGTCGCCGAAGGAACTGTTATAGGATTGCTCCCCAACTATGGCAATTTGGATTGCCTCTACCATCGTCGACGGCACCTTTCTTGAAAGGGCCTGTTGCGATGGGCCATGCCGTACGTACTCCGTTCATAAACGTGGGCATTTTCATGTACTCCGCAATCGGACCTACGGTTATGGACGCCGACAGCAAACGCATCTCTTGCACATACTCTTGCAGAAATCGCTTCGCCTGTCGCGCTCCAAAGAAGCGCGCCTGAAGCAACACTTCGTTATTCGGCGGCTGGTACATGGCACGAATCTTTACCTTGAAGATCGCTCATGTAGGGAACTTTTTTCTGTCCGCCATAAGCGCCGAGTAAGACCACGCTGAGGCCTTACCGCGCAGGTGCGACATGGCGTACGACACCATGTGGCTGTCGTCCTCGAGGAGCTGGGCGACACTGCATTCGCTTCACGGCTATAAGCCAGTGGACAATCGTGTGCGCTGCAGTTCCATCGAACTTGGGCGGGTCCATCCAAATGGGCCTCGGCTGATGCGGCCGGGCAGAGAGCATCTCAACAGTCCTGTTGAGAGCCTCGCTCCGAGCCTGCTCATGCCTCAGCTCATCCTGAGTCTGAGTGACGGACTCCGCCGCAGCATGGCCCTGTGCCTCGGACGCGGCCCTCCGCTGTCCGAGCACGAATGCCTTAAACTGCTCCAACTGAGCAACATGTTGCTCAGGAGGACTACTCAGGAGTCTGGCTAGGACTTGTTCACCAAGTCCCTGCGCCATAATCCCTGCCACCTCCCAATGATGTTCGGAAAGGTGGGGAAAATGAACCCAATCAATATTGAGGCTCATCCTCACGTTTATACGCAGAGATGCGGGTCGTGTGAAGGATTTCAAGTGCTACCAAGTGTAGGCGGCCACGTCATGATGCGGCCACGCTCTACTTAGACACACACCCTAGCACAGCATGGAAGCGGTTTGATCTGCTTCTCTTGCGTGCAGTGTGGTAGTTGTGGTGGGCGCGTAAGCCAACTCACCCAACACACTAAGAACTCTGGTTAAGTGTCGTCACGGGAGCGGTAATCCGTCTCCTCGTGCGCACTTACCAAGTAGGAAGTAATTTTCAGACTGATTTATATTTAATAGAATTAAATACAAATACCTATTTTTACCAATTAAAATGATATCTCTATCGATATTATTTAATTTGTATTGCGAGCGTATCTTTATAGATTCCTTGCGTAACGGATGACGCTGGGCGTCATCCCTAATGTAAATGCACCCATGTGCATCACATACACAAAGGTTGGTCACAAATCTGAACACACCCGAGTGCTGGGTCTAATTACTATTATTTAGTAATTGACAATCCCCTAAGTACACCAAGTGTGCTTAACGGAAACTGTGAAACATTAGGGCAACTTGAGCCCGTTACATTGGTGTAATTTACATTTGTGACTAGGCCTTGTGTATGTAATACACATGGGTGCATTCATATTAGGAGGGCTGACGGCTAGCGCCATCCGTTTCGCGAGATATCTAGAAAGATACGCTCGCAATGCATGTTAAGTGTCATCGATAGAGATGACATTTTGATTGGTAAAGTTAGTTATTTATATTTAATGCGATTAAATATAAATCAGTCTGAAACTACTTCCTACTTGGTAATTGCGCACGAAAAGCCAGTTTACCGCTCCCGTGACGGCACTTTACCAGAGAAACTTAGTGCGTTGGGTGAGGTCGCAAACGCGCCCACCAGAACTACCTCATTACACGCAAGAGAAGCTGGTAAAACCGCTTTCTCGCTGTGCTAGGGTGTGTGTCTAAGTAGAGCGTGGCCGCATTACGACGTTTTCGTCTACATTGCTAATGGTGTGTTGCCGTAAACTATGCCGAAAGGGATGAATCGTAGCAGCACAAAAAAGTTCAGCTTTTTGAGATCTGCCATTAAAAAACGCACATGTTTTTTGATTGTATACTTTATATCCCATTAAAAAACGCACATGTTTTTTGTTTTAATTTTGTACTCTACAAGCTACTTAACGACATTAGCAGATCAAAAGAACTTGGTGTCAACCCACCAGTACTTTTCATGGCCTTTGCCAAGAATATCCGACATTTTCTTGGCTGCATCGAGTTGTCCACTGAATTCCACGCGCCCATCGAGCTCGGCACCCAAGCCCGTGTTGTTATATTCGTTAAGGTACACATTCTTCGTAGACATCGTATCATCCCACACCGACCATCCTTTCGGGTCCACGACTTCTCCTAGCTTGCTTTGCTGGAAGACCACACGTGCGTATTCTCGCCACGGACGGCCCAACATAGTAACTTTTCTTTTCAAGCCAAAGACACGCGCTTTGTTGAAAACAAACTCGGACACAACCGTCTCATTCTGGTTGCCATTGGCGGTGATAAACCCTTTCGAAATGGCTTCAATGTCGCACGATTCGAACCACGCCATGGCTCGTTGACCAAATACAATGTCGACAGTGCCGCGAATGTAAGATTTGACATAGAGTTCGCGGCCTTTGTTCGCACACAGCGTGTCCTGGAAACCCGTAAAGTTACACGCGTAGAACCCATAGTCCGTATTGTCGACGTACACGGCCACAGCTTGGCCATCTTTAACAATCTCGCCCGCCGTGTTGGCCACGTTTAAGTTATACACTTTCACGCCACTCTGGGACTTGAACCCCATGGTACTCGTAAAAAAGTTACGATTTTGCGTGATTTCCGGTGGCACTTCTCTTTGGGCTTTGGCTTGCGTGACGGTCACTTGGTTGGCCGAGTACTTCATGGTGTTACATGTGTACCCCTGGATCACGAGAGGACTAGTGATTTTTTCAACCACCACTTGCTCCACGTAAACGCCAGGAAAAATGAATACCGTAGTCACCTCTGTCGTGTTAGGAATGTTGGCAATTCCTTCGGTCAACGTCTTAAAGCTACCTTCGTATTTACCAGTGATATCGACGACGATCGCACCAGCTGGGGGCTTAGTTCGGGCATGTTTCCCAGAGCAGTTTACTGATGAGGAAGTGGGGAACTCTATGCTGGGTGGAAGCGGCGGTGCGTCAGATTTGCTGCAATCGTCGGCAAAAGAAATTGCTGATGCAATGTTTGCAAGGCTTGCTAGAGCTACGAGAGGGATCACATGAACTCTCATCGTATTCGGTTAAGTATAGAGTCGAGTGGACAAGAGGATGTCAATTAAAGAATGAAGTCTTTCACGGCTTTTGAGGCAAGAATTCGTAGAGTATGGATCGATGACTCATTCCCGAATAATATTGGGGTTGTCAAGGCGAGGGTTGGACCTTTGAGAATGACTCAAGTAGCTTTGTTACAAATTGAGTTTTCCTCGATTAATTTTGTTTAACAAGTTAAAACCGAAACAATCTCACAGAGCGACAACATAGTGTAAAGGATTATTACGGCACGCGACATATTCTCGTACCGTGATAACCTAACACCCAGTACACATGCAGTGTAGAGATTGATCGCGGTACGAGAGTTTGTCGCATGTTAACGTTGTTTTGATCAGCCTTTTGACGTAGTGTCTCCCACGTCTGGACCGGACCCACTTCTCAAACATGACAGTACACAGCAAGACCTTTCGCATAATATGAAGTAGTACTATAGAGCAAAGGATTTTTTTTTGTTTAGAATACATATGCTTCCATCTTACTGATTATCCCTACGGGTGGAGCGGTTCTGGGTCACATTATAGCGTCCATTTGAAATTTATGGAGGTGGATGTTATCACCATATGCTTCGGAGTAAAGACAATCGTCGCCAATTGTTTTTGGCAATATTTTACCAAGAATGCAATATTTAGTTTATGTCCAAACTTAAAATTTATTTAAACTCAGAGCTTTCACTTCATTCTGCCTTTTAAAATTGTGCAGAGCTGTGACCGCATTTAGACTGGATATGGCCGCCGTAAGGGTATCAGCTTCTGATACAGAGGAAACGATTGTCAGTGCTATAGTCGTGGCTTCTTTGAGCTGTGGAGAGTGTTATGTGTTAACCCTTATGCTTAAATCTTATCAATACTTAGTACCCTCCTGAAAACATGCCTTACTTCAACGTGTGCTGTTAATATGCCTTACTTCAACGTGTGCTGTTATTTTTATTAGCATTAGACGTCATTCATATTAACCTATAATTTATTATCTTAGCATTTTTTAAGAGTATGATAAATTAGCAGCAATAGCAGTTAAGCACGTTTCACGGCCGAACTGACCATAGAATGCGACCATCTCGTATCATTTGAGCATACCCGACAAATGTCAGCATTCTGTATAATATCAATCTTTTGCCATATCACGAAGAAAAGGCTATCAACACCTCGATATATATATTAAGCTTCTAAAGCAATATGTGAAACGTTAGTATCAAAAGAGTCGATATGTGTCGGTATCCGAATTAGTCATCTTAGATTGTTGCACCAGCTGTTATCAATTGTAAGAATCTTATGCTGCAGCCAATTATTCAAGCAAATCAAGGTGCCATTTCAAAATATGGACATCCTTTAAAAAGAGCGAGCTTAATGGTAACGTAAGAAAAGTATTTGTCTAGTGACTTTCCAATCTAGTCCGGAAGCAAATATAAGTTTTCTCAAGTAGTCACAACGTAGTTTTGTGTTGCATTTGCTAAATAACCCCGTCACACGACACTTTAATGAAATTTTTGCGTCGTTTGACATTGGCGATTTGGGGCAATTCGGCATCCAACTTGGGCGCTGATTCTGTCGTGGCCTTCTCTCCATCGGCAACTAAAGAGGAAAACGTCCGGAAACTGGTGGCAGCGGGCTTTGTAGTGTACACAGACGATAAGCAAGTAGCAACCGGATATGCTGCTTGTAACGGGGTGTATCGTTACATGAAATTAACAATAAAAGATTGTTAATTAATATTATCCAAAAGATAGATAATATTTGGAGGAAATTACTTTAAATAGTAATTTCCTGAATTCTTATCCATAAATAGGTATAGACCATTATGTCTATTTATTCCGCAGACTAATCAGCTGTAGAAGTAATCAAAGAGAGTTACGAGATAAGATAGATAAGAATTCATTTATATGTTTAGTATTAGTTTATAGTTAAGACAACATTTACAAAGATAGATTAACAAAGACACTTAACTATATTAATACAGTTTTCATTTTACCCTTAAGTTAACTTGTCTTAAGGGAAGTCTTCCTCTACACGTACAGTGTACGTTACTTAACGAGAGGCACCACTCACATCTGAAGCAGTGTGAAGTGGACTTGTACTGAAACAGTACAAGTCGCAGTGCCCCGTTACACTGCTGATGCCGACAACATGTCGTATATGCATTTTTTTAGTTTCGTGGCCATTCGCGGGTCATCGTGGACCCATCCATAGACTACGGTCACCATCTCTGCCACTATGCATATAATACAAACCAAGCTGATGTAAGTTTATAAGACAAAGTTCTAGAAGCTTTAGGAATTCTGCTAGCTGCCACGAATGCCAGACTTGACTTATTTGTTTTTCTGCTAGACATTCACAATTCAATTTGTATACTTTTTGTTTAACTGGACCATAAAATATACTTTCCGTGTACCGTCGTTGTGGCACATTTATTTTATGGGTAAAATACCTTTTAATCCTATTCTAAAATAATTAATTGCTTAAATCCCATTTATTATGTGTGACGGGGTGTATAGATACATGAAATTAACACATAAAGGTTCTTAATTAATATATTATCTAAAAGGTAGATAATAAATTTAAAGAATATTGCTTTACATGGTAATACTCTAAAGGCTTATCATTAATAGATATAGGCAATAATATCTACTTTCTCCGCGGTCCAGTCAGCGCTGGACGTGCGCAAAGAGAGAGACAGATAAGACGTTATTACATGTTCTGTATTAGTTTATAATTAAGTTAGTATTAAATAAATAGGAACATGTATTAAATTCAGTTTTAAATTAACCCTCTTTAAAGCAAGTTTTTTAAGAGAGTCTTCCTCTGCACGTACTAGTGTACGTGAAGTGACGTGAGGCACCACTCGCACTGTGGCAGTGCAAAGTGGACTTGTACTGAAGCAGTACAAGTCAGTAGTGCCCCATCACACCTGGTAGCACTTTGTAGTCCGTTTAAGGACCACAGTACTATCATCTAACATGGACATTTTAAATGGTTATGGTAATACGCATCACGTTTCGCGTGATAGCTACTCCTTTCTAAGTGACATTGAAAGGTGTCCGGTCGAACGAATGAGTTCGACCATCGGGAACGATGCCATCCTGGCTATGCTATCCGGTTTTGACAGAGATGCCCTCCATTCAGCCATCGCCAAGTTCATACAACATGAACTTGACGAGATGAAGGAAAAGGAAACCTTGCTGAATCAGCAAGGCTCTCAACAGGCAGAACTGTTGAGGTTACAACAGGTACATACCCCTGTACCTGGGATGACGCAAACGCGTCGTCCCGAAACCTTAAGGATTGAAATCTCTTAGTATAGGGTAGTCGACGAATACTCCCTCTTAAGATGGATTATCGACTTGGACGATGCCATAAGGGCTCGCCACATCTTCGACGAGCAAATGCAAGTCGCATTTGCTCAGTCAAATTTGGCAGGTCGTGCCAAAACTTGGGCTCCAGGCCTTATGTTGCGCGACACATATGTCTTTGGGTTGCTGGGGGCTTCTAAATCCCAGCTCAAACAGACGTTTGAACCGCCAAGGGCTGAGTTCAGAGCTTGACCAGAGCTTTTAAAACTCAAGCGAGGCAGGCGTGATGTTCACGCTTATGCCCAGCACATACGACTCTTAGCGAGTTGTATTACAAATAATCCAGCTCGTGAGCACACGTTGATTACGGTGTTCATGCAAGGTCTTTCGGATGGTCCCGTAAAGACCCACCTGTTTCGCTTGGAACTGGATACGCTTGAAGAAGCAATATCCGTAGCGGAACAGGAGGACTTTAGCTTGATACAGGCTCAAACTACTTCGTCATCGTATCGTCCTCCAGGACGACACGAGCTAGGAGGTCCAGAACCCATGGACCTCTCTTATGTCGAAAGCGAGAGACCTCGCTTTTCGAGCAATAAGCGATTGCAGAAATGCCATCGCTGCCAAAAATTGGTACACTACGCTCATGAGTGTAGTGCCCCATGCCCAATACCAAAAGGTACTGAACACAATTTTGGACCGAAAGCTAAAAAGGGCAATGGTCGCGAGTCCGACGTTGTTGCGAAATCGCAACAGCGAGGCGGACCGCCAAAAACGGTCGGGGTCAGTAGGGGCCCAACGCCCTACTGAACCAGCAACCTCAAGAGAATTTGCATATCTCTTGACTAAAGCTGCTCCAGACACGCAACCATTATGCGTTTCGGCACCTGGTGATGAGGTATCGCTCATCACCTTGAAGTTAAAAGTGACAAATATTTCGTTACTAAGAGCCCTAGTGGACTGCGGAGCGTTGAATAACTGTATTCGTCCCCAGTCACTAGAGGGTCGTAGGCTCAAATATGTTGAGCGCGATATCCCTCCAACGAGGATGACGGTGCGTCTAGCGACAGGCGCATCTATAACAGTAATGAAACGCGTAGTGAAATTTCACTACACGTTAAGAGATTTACAGTATGATGATGATTTCATCGTACTGGATTTGGATGACAAATTTGATGTCATCCTAGGTTTACCTTGGCTCAGAAAATACGAGCCAAGGATCAGCTGGCAGCATCGATCCGTAAAGATGCCTGCCACTTGTTCATCAGATGGCCATCTGATGAACGTCTTGGAGCGTCCACAAGCGTGTGGATGTACTACGAGTGAGTGCGATGGCCTCACTTGTGGTACGGTCGTTAGTACAACCGCACAAGATCACAGTGTGATTACCAATCACAATGTGGAGTCAGCTGCCGGCGGCTGTGTTAATGCACAGGCAGCGCCGAAGGTCCACCACTCGAAAAGGTCGAGTGGATTGGGACATGAATGTACGCTTAGTGGGCGACATTCAAGGAGTATACCGGTTGCCCAGAAAGGACAACACGATGATCCAAGGTCGAGTAGAGAGTCGACCGTAGTGGACCCGACTGTGATAGCGCAATCACACTCGGAAGACGTTGAGGGAAGAGGTCCCCACGTATTTGAGGAGAAATCCCCTCAAATGGTAGAAGTTACTAGACTTCTA
>NW_027152196.1:747202-786432 GCF_004359215.1 Bremia lactucae | reverse complement strand
CATGAACACACGTTGATTACGGTGTTCATGCAAGGTCTTTCGGATGGTCCCGTAAAGACCCACCTGTTTCGCTTGGAACTGGATACGCTTGAAGAAGCAATATCCGTAGCGGAACAGGAGGACTTTAGCTTGATACAGGCTCAAACTACTTCGTCATCGTATCGTCCTCCAGGACGACACGAGCTAGGAGGTCCAGAACCCATGGACCTCTCTTATGTCGAAAGCGAGAGACCTCGCTTTTCGAGCAATAAGCGATTGCAGAAATGCCATCGCTGCCAAAAATTGGTACACTACGCTCATGAGTGTAGTGCCCCATGCCCAATACCAAAAGGTACTGAACACAATTTTGGACCGAAAGCTAAAAAGGGCAATGGTCGCGAGTCCGACGTTGTTGCGAAATCGCAACAGCGAGGCGGACCGCCAAAAACGGTCGGGGTCAGTAGGGGCCCAACGCCCTACTGAACCAGCAACCTCAAGAGAATTTGCATATCTCTTGACTAAAGCTGCTCCAGACACGCAACCATTATGCGTTTCGGCACCTGGTGATGAGGTATCGCTCATCACCTTGAAGTTAAAAGTGACAAATATTTCGTTACTAAGAGCCCTAGTGGACTGCGGAGCGTTGAATAACTGTATTCGTCCCCAGTCACTAGAGGGTCGTAGGCTCAAATATGTTGAGCGCGATATCCCTCCAACGAGGATGACGGTGCGTCTAGCGACAGGCGCATCTATAACAGTAATGAAACGCGTAGTGAAATTTCACTACACGTTAAGAGATTTACAGTATGATGATGATTTCATCGTACTGGATTTGGATGACAAATTTGATGTCATCCTAGGTCTACCTTGGCTCAGAAAATACGAGCCAAGGATCAGCTGGCAGCATCGATCTGTAAAGATGCCTGCCACTTTTTTATCGGATGGCCACCTGATGAACGTCTTGGAGCGTCCACAAGCGTGTGGATGTACTACGAGTGAGTGCGATGGCCTCACATGTGGTACGGTCGTTAGTGGGACTGCACAAGATCACAGTGTGATGCTTAATTCACTCGACTTACTCGAGTGCCGAAGGTCCACCTCTTAAATAAGTCAAGTAGATTGAGACATGAATGTACGCCTAGGGGGCGACACTCAAGGAAGATACCGGATGTCCAAAATGGACAACATGATGATCCTAGGTCGACAAAGAGTCGACCAAAGAGGACCCGACGATAATAGCGCAATCACAGTCGGAAGGCGTTGAGTGAATAAGCCCCAACTTACTTGAGAAGAAATCTCCTCGAATTGTTAATGCTGAAGTGACTAGACTTCAGCACCCTGGGGGATTGCAGCCTGTGAAAAAATCCAAGGAAGAAACCGAGACATTGAATGTCTTATATAATGACGGATCAAGAGTAGGCACTTATACTCTTGATCTGTATGCGCCTCCGAAGTTAATTTAGGAGATAACTCAATTTCCAACTCTAGAACCGAAGCGGTTTTTGAGAGATCTGCATAGTGGTACAATCAAGCAGATCTGCGTACTCGTCACAGAGGACAAATATAAAACCGATATTCGGTCAGCAAATTTTTTTGCAGAGACCGAACGGTTTCTTAGCATCCCATCGATGGACGAAAATGTCCTCGATGTGAAGATTCGGGTTGAGAGATATACTACTCGATCCTGGGAGTCACTAAAGACAAATCTTTTATACCAGGATTTGATCAATGAACGACAAAACGAACGTGAAAGTTCGTAAGACTCAAGTTCGTCAGGTTCTTACACATATATGCGAAAGCATAATGTGTACGCAAATCTCAAGAAGTGTATATTCGATGCAAGCGAAATACCACTTCTTGGGTGCATCGTCGGTAAACAGGGCGTGCGCCCTGATCATTAAAATATCAAGGCAATTACCGACTAGCCAGTTCCAGTCGATGTCAAGGGACTTGGAAAGCTCCTTGAATTAGCGGCGTACTTGTACAAGTACCCCTGCAATAATGCCGAGATGACAATTCATCTCTCTCATCTCTTTGAAAAAGACGAGAAATGGCTATGGAACGCTGAGTGTCAGCGTTACTTTGAAGGTATCAAGCAAAGATAGATCCAATCGCCCATTTTGGCGATTGCAGATCAAGACAGATCAATTCATTTGGTCTGTGACGCCAGCGATTTCTCAGCCGGCTGTGCGTTAATGCAATACCATACAGACGCGCGGAGCGCGTCGTCTGTTTCCGATCGCGCCAGCTGCCACCAGCTGAACGCAACTAACCAGTGCATGACAAAAAGCTCCTTGCCATGAAAATATGCACTGGCTAAGTTTAGAGTCTATCTCCTCGGAGATAGACCGTTCATCGTATATACGGACCATGCGTCATTACGCATGGCCGTAAACAGCGCACACCTCTCGCAACGAATGGCGAGGTGGCTACCTTTCTTCGCGGAGTATCATTCCTCCGTCGAATATAAACCAGGACGACTTACTGTCGTCGCTGATGCGTTATCACGCCGATCCAAATTTCGAGTCAGCAGTGCACCCCAACATTGAAATTAACCCCACTGTTGCAACACTCATTTCAACTGTTCCGTCATCAACCTTGTTTGATGACCTACATAAAGAATAAGGACCTTCTGCGTTTAATGTATCATCTGATGATTCCATTCGATGAATCTTTAAGAAATTTACCGGCTTTATATCGATCGTCATCCGATCGATACACGACACGCAACGACTTATTGTATTACACAGCCGTTGCCGGCGACACTCCACGTGTCGTCGTCCCAACTCACAATGATTCGCGCTTGCGCATCATGCATGAGTGTCATGGTGCACCAACAAGGTGGCATCATGGACGTGGGAAAACTTACCTCACAATAAGTCGCGACTTTACTGGCTTCGCCAGTATCAGTTCGTGCGCAAGTACATTTGTGCTTACGAGGTATGTCAACAGGTGAAGCCTAGACCTTCATCCCGTGCACCTCTCCAACATCTACCACTTCCAGCAGAGTGTTGGCAGTCCGTATATATAAACTTCGTCTTCGGATTTCCCGACGACGATCACAAAAACAATGGAATTCTTGTTTTTGTAGACAAATTGAGCAAGATGGTACATCTTGCTGCAGCACCCGAGTCAATCACGGCTTCGGTCTGTGCTTGTGTTTTTTTCGACACGGTATTTAAACCCCACGGTTTACCCCGTAAACCGGTCTCGGAAAGATATCCACGATTGAGGGTAGAGTTATGGCAATCCGTGTTCCGATCTCTCGAACACGGCTGACTAAGTAAACTTATGATCATCGAGAGACAGATGGTCAGACGGAACGCGTAAATTGCGTCCTCGAAGAGATACATTGAGGTCACGTCCAATCGTATCCGAATTTGAGCAAGTTTTTACCGATGGTCGAATTCGCCATCAATATTTCGGTGCATGCGTTGTAGCGTTCTTTGTGAATGGCTTACGCCATCCACGCTTACCCACATAATTAGAGAGATCCTCTAGTTTAAGAAAGGGTGTGAACCGCACGAGCAAAGCCTATTCTAGCTCATGCTCATCACGCGTCGAAGTTATCAACGACGCGAATAATGTCGAAGTCGAAGCAATCGACATCGAAGATGAGAACAATCTCATGGCAGTGCGCACAAAGCGCACTGAAAAAGACAAAGCAAACGAGTCAGCAGAGAAATTTTTGCTGGCTCGAGAATCAGTAATACGTTTTGTACAGGATTCTATTGCTAACGCAGTGGACCGTCAGAAATGGAACGCAGACAATGTGGAAGCGCAAACGTTCTTTCATTTAAAATTAAAGACCAAGTACTACTCTCTACGGGAAACTTACCTTAGCGTGTGGTCACTAATGTGTCTGAAGTTTACTGCTATCCAAGTTGATTGGGCCTTTCCGTGTACTGCATCGCAGAGGCAATGCGTACACAATAGAGTTGCCACGTAGATTGCGAACGCATCCTACGTTTTACATTGGTCGGCTCCGCCCAGACCATCAGTACGCGGCTTCTTCCGAGGACGGATCTGACCACCCTTTTCAAGAATTTCTAAAATATTCTTGTGATTGCGAACCAGATTCTCATGTTGAATCTGGAGATTCTCTTGCCGGGTCCGAAAATCCTCAATCTTCGGACCCGGCATGAGCGGAAGACAGCTCATCAGGAAGAGAGTGATTGTTCCATTCGTACTCCAACATGGAGTTCGCACTCTTCAAACGGTCTTTCAACCGTTTGATATGGTAAGCCTGCACCGTCTTCTCTAACGAGCGACGCCTACCGCGCTCGTGATCAATACCCTCCTCCAAATCATCGAGGAAGCAATGGAGTTTGTCGGTTTTTGACTCTAGATCCGACACATGGGTCGGATCTAATATTCCCTCCTCCGCCACAACCATTGGTGGATTCCCACGGTGGTCAACGTTTTCTTGAAGAACGTATTCAAAACCACCGTGATGTGAAGGGGCAGTAAACGAGTTTTTTTCTTCGCTAACGCGGTTATACACCTTTACATGACAGCTGAGAGCCTCGTTCCCAGCTTGTTGATGACGTTTAAGGCCTCGTCCGTATGTATGACGAGACTCATTTGATGGATCAGAAGGCCCATCCGAAAACACGCGTCCCTGGCGCCTGTAAATCGATTGCAAGACTTCAATCGCTCGCGTATCTCAATAGAGATGCGAGCCCTTCCCCAGGAAGGGAATAGACATCCCCTTTTATTCGCTTCATGTTGACAACACAACATGGACAGGGATCACCCCACTTGAGGCACGGATGCCCTGCCTCACATGACAACCAATGCAATTTATGCTATGCACTGGTTGGAGTTCGTTTCTCAAACTTAACGCGAATCGCGTTAAGTCTTTGAAGCCAGGCTTCGCGTCCAATGTTTTTGACATTGCAAATGAACGCGCTCCAGACTTGCATAAGCGAGTCTTTATCTCGCTTATTATTACGACTATACCATCGATGCTTCAAAAAATTATCAAGATAAAGATCTTTCTTAGCGCAAAAGTTCTTCGCGCTGGGATTTAGGCCATGTAGCTTTGTCGCAATAAACAAGGGATATTTATTGTGAGGTTTAGTCTCTCCAGACAAGCTAAAAATTAGCTGTTTGGGCAAAAGGCAAGGCTTCTTCTCAGGGGCAAGACGAGACATTTTAGTGTCTACGATCCCCTGAGTGGTACCCACTGAAGCAGGGGGACCACAAGAACTTTTATTATGATGGCTTACGTCATCGTTATCACCACGCACAGAAATATGTGCGGGTATACGGCACGGGAGACGGTGCTGGCGATGAGTAATCATCCTCGTCGTCGGAACCGAACATGCCGTAGCGAATGCTACCAGCACGTATATTTGATGAGCCTCCTCATTCGAAGGCTCTTAGTCAGCCTCCTGACGATGACCAGGCGACTGTTCCGTTCTCCTGGAGTCGGCCATTTCGTCCGACTCGCATTCGTAGTCGACCATTTCGTCCGACTCGCATTCGTAGTCGACCATTTCGTCCGACTCGCATTCGTAGTCGATCTCCAAAGAGAGGTCGCATTCACGTGGTGCATCACCATGTGCACCCGCAACATTTAGAGTTGCGGGAAAAGACGACACTACAGCAGACGTTCGTCTGCCGAAAAAGACAATAATGCGTCGGCCGCGGCTGCATGAATCGCAGCCGAAGGCGCCGCAGTATTTGCAAACCGCATGGACTTGTTAACCATGCGATAGAATTAATAATGATGGTTCTGGCCAATCAACATCGATTTAAAGTAAGCGGTCTAAAAGTGACCACTTTATTCAATGACAGTCAGAGTCATTGTCGTTTAAGGGAGGGTGATGTAACGGGGTAGTATCGTTAGACGTAATTGACACTTAAAGGTTGTAAATTAATAATTTATCTAAAAGGTAGATAACATTTAAAGTATATATACTTACATAATTATATTCTAAAAGCTTATCCATTGGTAGATATAGACCGTTTTATCTACTTTCTCCGCGGTCCAGTTAGCTCTGGACGCGTTCAAAGACAAAGACAGATAAGACTTTATTTCATGTTTTGTATTAATTTATAATTAAGGTATTATTAGGTGGATAGACAGAACAACTTAATTATATTAATACAGTTTCTTAAACAACCCTCTTTATAGCAAGTGTTTTTATAGAGAGTCTTCCTCCGCATTTCGTGCTAATTAACGTGAAGTGACGTGAGGCACCAATCGCACTGAGGAAGTGTGAAGTGGACTTGTACTGAAGCAGTACAAGTCAGTAGTGCCCCGTAACATATTTGGCAAATGCTTCCGTGTCGTGTTCACTGACTCATTTCAACGTGGAACTTTGCCGTCATTGCAGCGCAAGTCGGCAATAGTGCTTCTTCACAAGAATGGGTCGCTTGTAGCACCTGGTATTTACAGACCAATCGCCGTCGGTCAAGTCGACGTGAAGGTCCTGTCAAAAGCTCTGACACACAGGCTGCAGCACGTATCGCAGATCTGATCCATCACCAGAAAGGCTTCGTGAAGGTCGTTCGATCCATCATCACATTCACTTTCTCGTGGTCTTGTAAGACCTTGTGACTAGTCAGGATGAAGAAGCGTAGGCGCTGTTTCTTGATTTTAAGAAGCCTTTTGATCGGGTCAATTGGGATTACATGTCGCCTGCTCGGGCTTCGGTATACAATTTACGCAATGGATCTGACTGCTTTACACGGCCTCTAGCGCATTAAGTCATTAATTAGAACATTCAGCCTGCGCTGTATCCAACCCGGGGTGTGGAACAGGAGCGATCCGCTGTCTAAGCTCCTATTTATACTGACAATCGTGCCTCTTGGCAACCTGCTGAGATCACACGACGAATATGGCGTGTGTCTTACCGCAGACGACACCACAAGCACAGTTTTTGCTGACGACTCGATGCTTCTAGGTAGCTCGATCGTGATCTTGCAAGCCCAGCTTGGGGTTGTGTTGGAGTATTGCGACGGTACCGATGCAAAATTCAACCCATCCAAGCCCACATTCGTTGCGCTAAACAGGAACCAGAACCGCCCCCAACTCCCTGGCGTACACGTATTGGGACGTACGGATACTGTCAAATATCTCGGTATCCAGTTCGGACAGTCTTCAGCTGATCACGTTCTAGTAAATTTGCTGAAACAACGCTTCTACGATGGTTTCAAGCAGCGGTATAGGCGAGTAAGGACGCCTTTTGGTCACGCAAACTATGGTTCTTTACCGCCTGTGGCATTTCACCCAGTACGTACCACTTCCGGTGTCCATCGTGAGCCGATGGCAATCCATTCTAAACAAGTTTAGCTTCGTAGAAATTACGATTGCATGCGTCACACGTTCAGCTGATCCCGAGTGATTTCTGGTACAAACGCCGTGGGCATGGCGGTTTGGTATACCTTACCAGGCAGCCCATCTTAAGCGACAGCGACTACAGTTCCTGTTGCAATTTATCCAGGCTGGAGCAGTGCCGTATACTCGAAACTGGACAATAGCAAGCTCTTTTTTTGCTTAGGCTAGTTCTTTCTTGCACGGGTCGACACAGTCCCTTGGACTTTCTTACCATCTCGTCGCTCCGTCATGGCAACTTGATCCGATGGCGACTGACTTCAGCTTGGTGAAAGCGTCATGACCGGCATGGTACAAGATCCGATGGCACGACACCTGGCATGGCCTTCCTCTTGATAAGCGCGCCTGATACGGTCTTCATTTCTCGATATGATTTCACTCAGACGCAATACTTCACTTTGAGGAAAAGCCGAGGGATACCACACCCACATCACACTGACGATGCATTGGCGTGGCGGTCGAACCGCAACGCAGCTTTAAACTCCACGTTTCGCGAGTCTTCTCCACGTTTCGCGAGTCTTTGGGGTGCGGTCACCCGCTGACTCCATGCGCACAGGAGGTGTTCGGCCGTTGCAACAAGATTTCTGCACCAACATGTTGAATTCACAATCAACTCAGTGCTGCCTGCGCTACTTCGTATCGTGTGGACACCAAAGCTTCCCCCAATGCCGCATCCACTGACAACCCACTCTTGGCGGGATAAAGACGACCAAATCCAGACAAACATGCAGTACCACAAACGTTTGCATCTGATCTTGCTCCCGGTGTTCGTGGATCTGTAATTTCGACTCGCATTTTGTCTTCTACCAATCTGTTCACGTTTCTGGTTCTTGGAGAATTCTTACCCACACATTCGTATCTGCAATCGTGCTGAGTGAGCGCGATTAAAACCTAAAAATCTTCGACTGCATTCTTGCAGTCGAGTTCCCGGAGTACAATCACCAACTTTTGTCGAGTGTGACATGATTTAACATTGTGCTGGCAACAAATCGAGAATGACGAGTGGAAGGCCATCAAGGCTGTGACCTTTGACATCTGGCGCACGTTTCGTGCGGTAACGCTTCACTTACTATGGATGCATCGCAATTGCTGTATATTTGACATGAAGCAACCCACACCTGTGCTACCGACGCTGAAGGTCATCTTGGCAAGGCTAGTGCAGATTTCCGACACCGTCTTCGCCGCCTATATGATCCTGAACAGCAGACGCTACAGCAAACGCTTTTTGCAAAATTGTCACACAACCAACTCTTTCACGACCTCATCCGGCTCCGACGGCGCTTCGCGTCCGCCACCGTGATCTGTAGACACAGGATCGAAAGAGACAGTCATAGAATCAAAATATTTTACTGACTGTAAATTCGAGTTCATTACGCTTATCGTTGAGACGCTCTCACGAGTGAGATCCGATCGACGCATTCGTCAAGTTCTATCTGACGTAAGGAGCAAGTACTTCGGATCCACGTCTGTTCCATTATGCCTTGCGTCATGCCCTTATTACGCACAAACATCTTCTCACCGTCTCTTTTCATGTCAATGCAGTGAACACGACGGGAATTCTTTAGTGCGTAGATGATATAAATACCATCTTCGAGCGGATCGTTAGTACACCACGCCAGGGCTGTAACCCCTAGTCGTCCAACTCCACGACCCTTGTTCCTGTTCCTGTTAAATGTATCCAGGTTGACTCGAACTCCAGTTTGGAGGACTTTCTCGCAGAAAAACTTTACCTGCTGCGCATGCTACAACCCGCCCCGCCTTTCTAAGTCGCTGCGCACCATACGATCGAGGAAATTTTCACCAAGCTTCTCCAGCTTCCCAACTTTTATTCGATCCCGTTCATCAACTGAAACGTCATCTGCACTGCGTGTAGGCCACAATCGATGGTCGGGCTATCAGCCATCAACTGGATAACTAAAAGGTCCGAACTGACAAATTTAGCATATTCAACGCCACCCTCAGGGTGCTTCTCTCGCTACTGATCATACGCCCTCACTAGCGCTGCACATGTCAAACGAACTGGTGGCTCCACTCCGACGACTCCCATTAATTTAGGTAACCTGTGGAGTGCCCTCGCCACATCGATCCAACACCCGCGCAACAACTTTTTCTTCCATTCCTGCTCCTCTCCCTCCTCGCTACCGGCACCATGGCGTAGTCGCCTGCGCTTCAGGTGAGACTCAGGGGCCTAACCCTCTACAGCTGACTCATTCAATCCAGCAGAGGCTATCCTGGCTTCTGCCTCTCCTTCTGGCGCAAAACTCGGCGTTCTTCTGTCCCCAGTCAACTGTAAACCGGTGACACCCCAGCCCAGGCTAGAATTGCGCTGTTGGGCAAGCACCGGCCATAATGAATTATAAACCGGGATTTGGGTCTAACTCCACCTGTAGAGGATTTGCTCTTCACGAACGAAAAAAAATTGGTGCATCACGTACGCGAAGCGAAAGACACGAGAATGGCCAGCACGTCCTTCGTCCCCGACCCAACGGGAGAACCGCCACCGCCACACCGTCATCATGAGAGATAAGCGTGTGCGTGTCAGGCAGGAACGCGGCCATACGCGGTACCGCCGGCCCTGTTGAACCCAACCTGCCTGTGCTCGTATTTGTATTTTCTGAAAAAAATCCACGATAGAATATATATAGTTTGCGACCAGTTTTCAGCCAGGTAGATTGAATAATTCCAAACTATACTACTAATATGGACAACCTTATAACTTATTACCTTTAACAACACAGCCACAGTGCTTTTAGATCCAATATTTCAATTTTAAATCTGATTTAAGGAAAGTGTAGTATAAGTTTATCCTGTTGATTATAAGCCGCCAATCACCAGTGTGACGAGGCACCTTTTGTAGGACTGATAACAGTACTAGCCAACCTACACTGATAACAGTAAAGGTGAGGTGTCTCGATACTTCACGAACACTGACGTGCATAGGACGATTTAAGTGCTCTAAGTCAATACTTAGGCTATATTATAGGGAAAACGTAAAACTGAATAAAATACTTGATTCCTCCGTTTCGATATTCTATTACTGACTTTAATATATTAATACCAAACTTTGTATAGCGCCTCCTTGCGCACCGCCCAATATTGTCTAGTGACGATTGGCAGGGTTAAGTAAAACTTGAATAAGCCAATAAATATAATTATTGTAGTGTTGCCTCAAAATCGCCAAATTTAATAATACTGGAAATATTAAGTAAGATTTACATATGATAATAATTACATACTTTTAATTATTTTCATATTATTTTATTTGAACGGCGGGGACACAAACGTTTTTAATCCGGACACCGACGTTTTCGTTCCGGACACAGACACAACTAATTGGCTAAATCTAAGCTATTAGATTGGCTACATTTAAGCGTTTGATTGACTACAGTTAAGTGCCTTTTCCGATTTAACTCCCTCAAATAATTAACCTCTTGTTGTTAACTTAAGCTCCTTTTTATGCTTTACCTTGTTTCATCCATTTTCCCCCTAAAAAGGGTGTGTCCTTGTTTATACATATAATTACCTCCCTCCATATTAAGATAAAACTTACTACTTTAGATAATTTATTTACAAATCCGGATCTACACACATTTTAACAAATTTCTCGCTCCCTGTTTACCTCCTTATTCAATTTAAGAAATATGTCTCTTCAACCCTGTTTCTCTTGCTAGAATAATGTATTCCTCACAGGATGACATGCAGAAAGCCTCAAAATGTGTTTGCCGCTGAGGAAGGGTACGAAATCGTAAAATATTTTTCTTACAGGCAACTTAACGGAAAGCAAAAGTGCATTTCAATTGGAATCGCGGAGGAATGTACCGAAAAATCATAATTAAGAGGAGAGAAGTAGGGAAAAAATCCGTAAGCTCCCACACGGGCTGTCCTTTCAAAATGGTCGGTACGGACGATCAAGGTATATATTTTCCTTGTTGACCAGTTGATATTCAATTATTCGTGATGTATCAGCCATATCTTATGTTGTAAATGACCAATGGGTCACCGTTGCACCTCACAACTTTGCTCCCTTTCAAGGCTAACGACCGGACACGAACAGGATGCAATATTATTACCAGCGGTTTCACCGACAGTAGAAGCGACGGACTCGACACAGACATCCACAGAATTCCAATCAGAATAGGGTTTAAATGCCATTGATTATCTCATACAGTATTTCATTCTTTCCGTATCAAAATTAAAAGTAATTCGTCCTTTTCGCATCAAAATTAAAAGTCTCTTGCTTTTACCTTTACTATCTCCTGTCGGCGTCAGCCGCAATGGTTGCTCGATTGTTAATCGTGAAGATATGGCGATGTTAGTCTTGGGCGTATATTCTTATTTAGTAGTTGACCAATAAAACGCTTAAATGTAGCCAATCAAACAGCTAAGATTTAGCCAAGAAATCGTGTCTGTGCCCGGAATGAAAATTTCTGTATCTGGAACGAAAACGTCTATGTCCAGATCAAAAACGTATGTGTCCCGAACGGCGGCCTATTGCAATTTTTTTATATTCCTTTTAAAATGGTCCGATGTTACATCGCCCGTGATGGGCAAAATAACCAAACAATCAACCATCCAATGGGAGGCCGCCCTGCCATTTCTCACCGTAGTTGGGAGATAGTTGGGTCCGAACATATGATGGTGTTATGAGGGGTGCGGAATTCCAGTAAGCAATCTTGTAACATGGAACTTTAAAATGTTGAGCTCATGATTTTGAGTAAGTTTTGAATTTAACCCCACAGCTGTCACCAAAAACACTAGCACGCGCATTTTTAAGACATTTTACAAACAAACAAGAAAAGCGTAAAGTAGTAAGCTAAACGACGGAGGGGGTGAGTCAATTACCTTCCCATATTAAATTGTAGTCAAACTTCCATGTTTTTATTGCAGAACCAAGTGCGACATCAACAGCACGTCCCACAGACGGCAGTACGGTACACGTGAATGACTGAGCACTGGAAAAATTGTGGCCCTAGTATGCTCGAGTGACATTATTACCACCAAACGCTCACTCGGTTCGTTCAATCATGAAGCAGTTTGCCTCACTCCGACCTGACCAGCCATAAAGAACGATTTCATTCTTTGCCTCAGCCCTCGTCGCTTTGCCGTCATTTGCAGAAGCTACAGCCTGTGATTATAATTCTGGCTTACTACAGAGGCAATCAATCGACATTACACATGTAACCGACTAGCTACCTTATGTTACACATGCTTAACGAGGAGGTCAATTCCTCATGTGAAGTAAATTGACCTATTTCTCGGGTGAGGTTCACATAGTGACCCACTCTTGCGTAGGTGATGCACAAAGATGTAGTCACATCGAAAGGGATGACATCTAGCGTTATCCGTAAGCTGAGGTATTCAAAAAAAAGAATGCGCTCGGCATGTTGAGATGCATTCTACATAGATGGCATCTATTGATTTTATATAAAAATTTATATTGAAATCTATTACATTAAATCAGTCTAAAGCTTACTTTCTTGTACACAGTGCGCAAGGGAAGACAGGCAACCGCTTCCGTGACGACCCTTGTTCTAAGTTCTAAGTTCGTTTTGTGAGGTCGCCTTAGGCTTACCAACTACCTTACTGCAGGTTAAAAGGGGCGGTCAACCAGCTTCCTCGCTGTATGTGAAGGTGTGCGCTTTGTAGTGCGAGGTCGCTTAAGAAGCGCTCGGCTTCAACACATGCAGTCACGTCAAAAAAATAGAGTGCGCTCATCAATCAAGAGTGCTTCGGAATATGTCATCGCCTGGAGATCCGCGTTCACTGTCTTGGATATCGTTCCAGTCGCCTTCGACTGCCTTAAACTTAGAGATTTCGATGTTTACGCTTTCGAGTTGACGTGAAAGCGTCGGCTTGCTAACAGCATATAAATGCTGTTATCTCAACAAATCCAACTGTTCAGCAGCTTATTATCTTAACACCTAGAGCCTTGCATGTATAGCAAGTTTATTTTTCTTTGGTGTCGTCGGGATATTGCGGCTGAAGCCGCATGTTGCTCATCTCTTTGTAGAGTGAATAGCATGGCACTAACGGCTGGCCAGCCTAAGCCGAACTCATACGTCCAACCGCTTTCCATTCAAGGTAACTCAAATCATGAAACCTTTTTATGCGTTGCGTGGAAGCCTCCTGAAGAGGCTTAAACTCTCACTGCTTCTGCATCCAACATGTCCATATTGGATGGAAGATGCGTAAACCGTAAGAAGTGCTACCGGGCACCTTTGCTAGTACTGACAACAGTTCTAGTTAACCTATACTGATTACAGCGAAGGTGGGATGCCCCGATTACTTCACGGTCGCGACCTTCAAAAATGCAGAAGAGATACTAGGTAGCTAAGAAATTTTAGCCACTAAGCGTTATTACTGCGGTTTTAGTATAGGAAAAGTTAACTGTATTTAAAAATAATTTTTTTATAACGATCTTCTATCTGATGGCATCAACACGTGCAACAGGGCACAACTGACTTTTACTGCTTCAGTACATGTCCACTCCGCACTACCTCAACGCGAGTGGTGCCTCGCGTCACTTCACGTACACGAGTATGTGCAGAGAAAGACTCTCTTTGAAACACTTGTTTAAAAGAGGGTTAACTGATAGCTGTATTCATATAATAAGTTCTTCGGTCTCTCGAGCAAATACTACCCTAATTATAAACTAATACAAAAGATGTATTAAAGTCTTATCTGTCTTTGTCTTTGAACGCGTCCAGGGCTAACTGGACCGCGGAGAAAGTAGATATAATGGTCCATATCTACCAATAGATAAGCTTTTAGAATATAATTATGTAAGTTAATATTCTCCAAATATTATCTACCTTTTAGATAATATATTAATTAACAACCTTTAAGTTTAAATTTCATGGAACGATACACCCCGTTACGTCACCCCTCCCTTAAACGACAATCACTCTGACTGGCATTGGGTAGAGTGGTCACTATTATTTTTCTTACTTAACAACGATGTTGATTGGTCAGAACCATCATTTCTAATTCTATCGCATGGTTGACAAGTCCATGCGGTTTGCGAATAGTGCGGCGGCTTTGGCTGCGATTCATGCAGCCGTGGCCGACGCATTAATGTCTCTTTCGGCAGACGTTCCGTCTACCGTAGTATCATCTTCTCCCGCAACTCGAAACGTTGCGGGTGCACGTAGTGATACATTACGTGAATGCCATCCCTCTTTGAAGGTCGACTTCGAATGCGAGTCGGACGTAATGGCCGACTCCGGGAGAACAGAACAGTCGCCTGATCATCGTCAGGCGCTGACTAAGAGCCTTCGAATGAGGGGGCTCATCCGAGTAGACGTGCTGGTAGCATTCGCTACAGCATGTTCGATTCCGACGACGAGGATGATTCCTCATCACCAGCACCGTCTCCCGTGCCGTCACCCGCACATATTTATGTGCACGGTGATGACGACAACGTAAGCCATCGTAATAAAATTTCTTGTGGTACCCCTGCTTCAGTGGGTACCACTCAGGGGATCGTAGACACTAAAATGTATGTCATGCCCTTGGGAAGAAGCCGTCGCTTTTGCCAGAACGGCTAATTAATAGCTTGTCTGGAGTGACTACTCCTCACAATAAATATTTCTTGTTTATTGCGACAAAGCTACATGGCCTTGATCCCAGCGAGAAGCACTTACGCGCTAAGAAAGATATTTATCTTGCTGTTTTTACTAAGCTTCGATGGTATAGTCGCAACAATAAGCGAGACATAGTCGCTTAGTAAGTCTGGAGCGCGTTCATTCGCAAAGTCGAAAAAATTGGACGCGAAGCCTGGCTTTAAAGATTTAACGCGATTCACGTTAAGTTTGAGAAACGAACTCCAACCAGTGCATAGCATATATTGCATTGGTTGTCATGTGAGGCAGGACATCCATGCCTCAAGTGGGGTGATCCCTGTCCGTGTTGTGTTGTCAACATGAAGCGAATAAAAGAAAATGTCTATTCCCTTTCTTCGCCCTGAGGAAGGGCTCGCATCTCTATCGAGATGAGCGAGCGATTGAAGTCTTGCAATCGATTTACAGGCGCCAGGGACGCGTATTTTAGGATGGACCTTCTGATCCATCAAATGAGTCTCGTCATACTGACGGACGAGACCTTCAACATCATCGACAAGCTGGGAACGAGGCTCTCAGCTGTCATGTGAAGGTGTATAACCGCGCCAGCGAAGAAAAAAACTCGTTCACTGCCCCTTCACATCACGGTGGCTCTGGATATGTTGCACCAGGAAACGTTGACCACCGTAGGAATGCACCAATGATTGAAATGGAGGAGGGGAAAATAGATCCGACCAATGTGTCGGATCTAGAGTCGAAGATCGACAAATTCGATCGCTATTTCGATGATTTAGAAGAAGGAATTGATCACGAGCGCGGTAGGCGTCGCTCGGTAGAGCAGACGGTGCAGGCTCATCTTATCGAGCGGTTGGAAGACCGTTCGAAGAGTGTGTACTCCATGTTGGAGTACGAGCGGACGTATCAAGCTGCTCGCAATGAGCTGTCGTCAGCTCATCGTAGTTTCGAGGATCTTCGGAACCGGCATGAGAAACTTCAGGTTCAACATGAGAACCTGGAACGCGATCACAAGAATTTTTTGGGGATTCTTGAAAAGGGTGGTCAAATCCGTTCTAGGAAGAAGCCGCGTACTGACGGTACGGGCGGAGTCGACTAACGTAAAACGTAGGATGCGTTTGCATCCTACGTGGCAATTATATTGTGTACGCATTGCCTCTGCGATGCAGTACACGGAAAAGCCCAACGAACTTGGGTAGTAGCTTAGTGCTACCCACATTATTGACTAATCACTTAGGTAAGTTTACCGTAGAGAGTAGCACTAGATCATTAACTTTAAATGAATGAACATGTGCTCTTCCATATTTTTGCGTTATTTTTCTGACAGTCCACTGCGTTAGCAAAAGAATCCTGTACGAAACGGACTACTGATTCTCAAGCGAGCAGAAAATCCTCTGCTGACTCATTTGTTTTGTCTTTTTCAGTGCGCTTTGTGCGCACTGCCATGAGATCTTTCTCATCTTCGATGTAGATTGCTTCGACATCAACTTTATTCGCGTCGCTGTTAACTTTAACGCGTGATGATCATGAGCCAGAAGTGGTTTTGCTCGTGCGAGTCCACCTTCTCTTAAACTAGAGGATCCCTTTAATTGGTTGGGTATGCGAGTATGGCGTAGGCCATTCACAAAGAACGGTGTATGTGTTGTACACGCATGCACCGAATAATTGATGGCAAAATCGACCATCGGTAAAATCTCGCTCCATTTCGAATACGATTGGACGTAACCTCATAAATCACCAATTTCAAATAATTTATGAGCGCCCGACTTTTAATCCGATGGTCTTGGTCGAGGTATCTCTTCGAGGACGCGATTCTTGCGTTCCATCTGACCATTTGTCTCTGGGTGATCAAAATTATAAAGTCAGCCGTGTTTGAGAGATCGGAACACGGATTGCCGAAACTCCACTCTAAACTGTGAATATCTTGCCGAGACCAGTTCACGGGATAAACCGTAGAGTTTGTATACCGTGTCGAAAAAGACACGGGCAGAACCCGAAGCCGTGATTGACTCTGGTACTGCAGCAAGATGTACCATCTTGCTGAATCTATCTACAAAAACAAGGATTCCATTGTTTTTGTGATTGCCTTCGGGAAATTTAAAAACGAAGTCCATAGATACGGACTACCAACACTCTGCTGGAAGTGGGAGAGGTTGGAGAGGTGCACGGGATGAAGGTCTAGGCTCCACACGTTGACATTCCTCGCAAGCACGAATGTACTTGCGCACGAATGTACTTGCGCACGAACTGATACTGGTGGGGCCAGTAAAACCGCGACTTATTGTGAGACATGTTTTCTCACGTCCATGATGCCACTTTGTTGGTGCACAGTGACACTCATGCATGATGCGCAAGCGCGAATCATTGTGAGTTGGAACGACGACACGTAAAGTGTCGCTAGCAACGGCTGTGTAATATAATAAGCCGTTGCATGTTGTGTATCGATCGGATGACGGTCGATATAAAGCCGGTAATCTTTTAAAGATTTATCGTATGGATTCATCAGATGATTCATTAAATGCAGAAGGTCCTTATCTTCTGTGTAGGCTTTCTTTATGTCATCAAACAAAATTGATGACAGAACACTTGAAATGAGTGTTGAAACAAAAGAATTATTTTAACTGTTGGAATGCGCACCCGGCTCGAAATCGGGTCGGCGTGATAACCCATCGGCGACGAGATTGAGTCGTCCTTGTTTATATTCCACGGTAAAATTATACTCCGCGAAGAAGGATAGTCACCTCGCCATCTTTGGGAGAGGTGTGGGCTATTTACTGCCGTGTGTAATGACGCATGGTCCGTATATACGATGAACGGTCTATCTCCGAGGAGATAAACCCTAAACTTAGCCAGTGCACATTTCATGGCAAAGAGTTCCTTGTCATGCACTAAGTAATTGCATTCAGCTGGTTGCAGCTGACGCATTTAATAACAGACGACGCGCTTCGCGCCGTCTGTATCGTATTTCATTAACGCACAGCCGGTTGAGAAATCGCTGGCGTCACAGACCACATCGATTGGTCTGTCTTGATCTGCAATCGCCAAGATGGGCGAGTGCATCAAGCTTTGCTTATTAACCCTCGAAGGAACGCTGACAATCAGCGTTCTATAGCCATTTCTCGTCTTTTTTTAAAGAGACGAGAGAGATGAACTGTGATCTCGGCATAATTGCGAGAGGACTTGTGCATGTACGCCGCTAGTCCAAGCAACTTTTTAAGTCCCTTGACATTGACTGGAACTGGCCAGTCGGTGATTGCCTTGATCTTTTTGGGATTAGGGCGCCCGTCGTTTTTTACCGTTGATGCGCCCAAGAAGTGGTATTTCGCTTGCATCGAATATACACTTCTTGAGATTTGCGTACAACTTATGCTTTCGCATAAGTGTAAGAACGTGACGAACGTGAGTTTTATGAACTTTTACGTCCGTTTTATCGTCCATGGCCCGGCTATGGACAAAGACATCGTCAAAATAACTCGATGCCAATTCTCGAACCGGCCTCAATAGATTCGTAATGCATCTGTCGAATGTTTCTGGGGCGATACTAAGCCCCTGAGGCATCACTAGCCATTCCCAGAGCATCCTACTGGGAGTGCTCACAGCTGTGTTAGGGATGTCCCGTTCACGCATAAGGATCTGATAAAAATCCTTCCATAAGATCCATAGACGAAACGATGGTTCTCTTAGACAAACCGTCTATTGTTACGTCTTTTCTAGGCATCGGCGTTTGAGACGGTACCTTTGCAGCTTTTAATTTTTTACATACGTGCACTATCCGCCACCGTCCTGTGGCCTCTCGCACTTAGAAGGTTGGAGAGCTATGCGGGGAGGTTGACTCCCTCACATACCCCGCTTTTACTCAATCATAAAAGAATTTATCGATCGCAAGTACTTGTTCACGAGGCAGTGGCCACTGCTTCATGACACAGTACTTCGAGCCCGGTTTGAGCTCGACCTCATGTCGAGTGCCTTTATCCTTAGGCAACTTGCATGGAACTGCTTCAGGGAATACATCCCTGAATTATATTAAATCCTCGTATAGAGGATTTTCCTTGAGTGACTCCCAAGATTGAGTACTGTATCTTTCAATCCGAGTCTTCACATCTAGGACACTTTCGTCCATCTATGAGCTGCTGAGAACCCGTTCCTTCTTTCGAACGACGGTTACGTAATCGTCCTCTGTGACGAGTACGCAGATCTGCTTGATTTTTTCGCCATGCAGATCTCTCAAGAACCGCTTAGGTTCTACGGTTGGTAATTCAGTTATCTCCGAAGTTAACTTCGGAGGCGCATACAGATCAAGATTCGAAGCGCCTACACTCGAACCGTCATCAACCAAGACATTTGATGTCTCGGTTTCTTCCTGGGATTTATCCACAGGCTGCCGAGGGATTAATCCCTCGGGATCTAAAAGTCTAGTAACTTCAACTATTTGAGGAGATTTCTCCTCAAGTACGTAGGGACCTCTTCCCTCAACGTCTTCCGAATGTGATTGCGCTATCACAGTCGGGTCCACTACGGTCGACTCTCTACTCGACCTTGGATCATCGTGTTGTCCCTTTGGGGCAACCGGTATACTCCTTGAATGTCGCCCACTAAGCGTACATTCATGTCTCAATCCACTCGACCTTTTCGAGTGGTGGACCTTCGGCGCTGCCTGTGCATTAACACAGCCGCCGGCAGCTGACTCCACAATGTGATTGGTAATCACACTGTGATCTTGTGCAGTTGTACTAACGACCGTACCACAAGTGAGGCCATCGCACTCACTCGTAGTACATCCACACGCTTGTGGACGCTCCAAGACGTTCATCAGATGGCCATCTGATGAACAAGTGGCAGGCATCTTTACGGATCGATGCTGCCAGCTGATCCTTGGCTCGTATTTTCTGAGCCAAGGTAAACCTAGGATGACATCAAATTTGTCATCCAAATCCAGTACGATGAAATCATCATCATACTGTAAATCTCTTAACGTGTAGTGAAATTTCACTACGCGTTTCATTACTGTTATCGATGCGCCTGTCGCTAGACGCACCGTCATCCTCGTTGGAGGGATGTCGCGCTCAACATATTTGAGCCTACGACCCTCTAGTGACTGGCGACGAATAAAGTTATTCGACGCTCCGCAGTCCACTAGGGCTCCAAGTGACATATCATTTGTCACTTTTGACTTTTAAGGTGATGAGGGATACCTCATCGCCAGGTGCAGAGACACATAATGATTATGTGTCTGGAGCAACTTTAGTCAAGAGATTTGCAAATTCTCTTGATGTTGCTGGATCAGTAGGGCGTTGCGCCCCTATTGAGCCCGACCGTTTTTTTAAGGTCCGCCTCGCTGCTGTGATTTCGCAACAACGTCGGACCCGTGACCGTTGCCCTTTTTGCATTAGGTCCATATTTATGGTCAGTACCTCTCGGTACTGGGCGTGAAGCACTACGATTATTAGCATAGTGTCCTAACTTTTGACAGCGATTGCATTTTTCTGCAATCGCTTGTTGTTTGAAAAGCGAGGTCTCTCGCTTTCGATGTAAGAGAGGTCCATGTGCTCTGGACTTCCTAAATCGTGTCGTCATGGAGGACGATACGATGACGAACTAGCTTAAGCCTGTCTCAAGCTTAAAATCCTTCTATTCCGCAACGGATGTTGCTTCTTGAAGCGTATCCAGTCCCAAGCGGAACAGGTGGGTCTTTACGGGACCATCCGTAAGACCTTGCATGAACACCGTAATCAACGTGTGTTCTTGGACTATGTTATTTGTTATACAACTCGCTAAGAGTCGTATGTGCTGAAAATATGCGTGAACATCACGCTTGCCTTGCTTAAGTTTCAGAAGCTCTGAACGAGCTCTGAACTCAGCCCTTGGCGGTTCAAACGTCTGTTTGAGCCGGGCTTTAAAAGCCTATAGCGACCCAAAGACGTATGGGTCGCGCAACGTAAGGCTCAATGCCCAAGTTTTGGAGCGACCTGCCTAATCTGATTGAGCGAATGCGACTTGCATTTGCTCGTCGACGATGTGACGTGCCCTTAATGCATCGTCCAACTCGACAAACCATCTCAAGAGAGAGTCTTCTTCGACTCCCCTATACTTAGAGATGTCAATCTTTCAGGTTTCCGGACGACGCGTGTGCGTCATCCCAGGTACAGGGTTCTGTACTTGTTGTAACCTCAACAATTCTGCCTGTTGAGAGCCTTGCGGATTAAGCAAGGCTACCTTCTCCTTCGCCTCGTCATGTTCATGTGTATGAACTTGGCGATGATAAATAGAGGGCATCTTTGTCAAAATCGGACAGCATGGCCAAGATGGCATCGTTCCCTACGGTCGAACTCATTCGTTTGACCGCACTCCTTTCTATGTCACTTAGAAAGGAGTAGCTATCACGCGAAACGGACGAACTACAAAGTGCTACCAGGTGTAACGGAGCACTACTGACTTGTACTGTTTCAATAAAAGTCCACTTCGCACTGCCTCGGTGCGAGTGGTGCCTCACGTCAGTTCACGCACCTAGTACGTGCAAAGGAAGACTCTCTTTATAGCACTTGCTTAAAAGAGGTTGATAAAACCGTATTTAATATAATTAAGTTCTTCTGCTTCTGTCTATTAAGTACTAAATTAATTTTAAACTAATACAAAACATGTAATGAAGTCTTATCTGTCTTTTTCTTTTGCGTGCGTCCAGCGCTGACTGGACCGCGGAGAAAGTAGATATAATGGTGTATATCTACCAATAGATAAGCTTTTAGGAAATTACCACGTAAAGATATATTCTCCAAATATTCTCTACCTTTTAGATAATATACAATTAACAACCTTAAAGTGTTAATTTTCTTGTAACGATACACCCCGTTACACGTGTAGATCGGTTGATTCAAACTAAAATCAACCAATTAAAAGAATCACTGTCTTATCGCGTCAATATTACCAAAATTGGTAATATTGGAACTGTTAAGTCGAATTTGATAAAAGACCAAAAAATCTATTGATTTTCTCTTAAAGGAAATCGTATTTATTATTCCTCTTACCGAAAATAATATTTATGAAACGGAAACACCATTACAATGTACTTACAGGGCTTTTTAAATATGACCTGAATGCCTTTAAGAAATTACCCCGTATTCACCTAACATATGCTCCAGCGCAATTAACAAATTGACGAAATTGACAACCAGAAATAATTCGGAGTGTACTACTTCAATAGCTTTTAAATGTCAAGTAAAATTTGACGCTTACAGATTTAATTAATACATCAACATTAAATTACGTAGCATCATTGTTGTTTGTATTATCCTTTTAGTTGTCATCTGTATTGAGCTTTTCCATGCCATTTTCAAGATCTATTCTCTTTCTTGCATCGGCTCTTTTTCTTCTTTTTGCTGCCATTGTTTTTTCAACTGGGTCTATCTCTCTTTTTACAGTCTCTGATTTGCTTGTAGCTCCTTTTGCGGTTGAAGCTGTATCAGTAATCTCTTTCGCGGCTTCTTGGAACAACTTCTCGTCTTCTTTGGAGAATTTGAATAGTTTGGAGCTGGAAAACATTCTCTCCTCAGATTTCGCAGATTTGCGCAGTTCTCCAGCTTTCAGGTATCTAGCAACTGGCGCGACTGGGATTGTGTCACGCATTTCCTGCTCTATATTAGCGGCTACGAGGAAAGCACTCGAATCTCCGAGGGAAATCGCAGACACAAAAATACTGCTAATCAGGAGCATACGCACCATGTCGCTCGTTGAAATAAGAAAGAAAGAGATCTTACTGAGACGGAAGCAAAATGATAATGACTCGCTCCAATTAAAACTGTAGCGGTCTCTTGAAAACAAAAATTAAAATTAGACGAGTCATGCAATCGATTGCCACCAATGAAGTGGTGGTAGCCTTGTCGCAGTAGACCTAATGCGAAAAAGATTAGATTTTTTATGCAAGTTGTAAGGGATAGTGACGCTAACAATAGCAAGTATGAGCTAATATAACGAGACTTTCGAAAAACTCCGATCAGGTGGAAGATCCAATACCATTTATCTTGCTTGAAATAGAATGGGGGACCTGACTGTGCGGTGACCATAGGCTTTGTTAGTTTGCAGTGGCTATCGGGCAATAAATATCTTATGATAGATAAAGAGTAGACATGACAGTCCTGTTTATCATACAAGAATGTCACTGTTTAGCAATTTGTGCCTCCCCCAACCGAAGTTTCTTAAAAAAAGAACGAGCGGATAACGTGATGCGCTGGCATGCGCGAATCCACTTTTATGGACAAGACGTGAGCGGGACGACATCCTCCCGTTCCTGGACGGAGATAAAGCCTTTTAGCGTAGGACACGTGGAAATCTTGACTTTTTCGTTGCGACAAATAGAGCCGGCATCTGATTCATATAAATATGATGGCTTCTTTTTGCACGAAAATTAACGACACGTTTGCTTAACAAATAAGACAAAGCACAACATATTGAATATTTTGCAGCCAATATCACGTGCTTAGGTATTTAATAGACTCATTGCGCCATTAAGATATAAAGTAATGTCATATCGAACCATTGTACAAGCTCAACAATTGCTGTGGTCACAATATCGGAAGCAAGCCGACAACTAATCGAGATGCCGTAAAAAAAACTTCCAGCAACTTTCTTGGACTGTTCGGAAATGGATGCGACATTCATGCGTTATTTCGCATCGCAAGCATTGAGCTGGAAAAAAGTTCAGATTAATTAAGACCATGTTTTTACCACCAGCTGCAGAAACGAAATTTCAAATATATACATCACGCTCATCGATAATTGAAATCATCTGGAAGAGAAAATTGGGTATTCATGCGACGATTGAGCGACCAGATGACTTAACACCATGCGACAACACCAAAATATAGTTAGCCCCGGGAGTGATGACACAGCCATTTTAAAAAGTTGCGTTTTAACCAATATTGTGTCGACACACGCTTCACCACGAGAAATCAAAGCTCCATATATCCTTTTGCAAGGCAAACGATATTTTTACTTGCGCGTAAAGCATGAGATGCAGTTTTGAGGACAAGAAGTATCCTATAATAGCGTCATTGATATTGGAGATCCGCAAGGGAATTTTAGATTTATATGCCCGATAAACAATTTAGGCAACAATAAAAGTATTATTTTGTCCCCAATGATGCAGCAAATGAAGTGCAAGCCACTAAGTAGGAGTGAAGTATGAAAGTAGAATACCTTCACTCGTCTTTTTGGATCCTTTTGACAAATGATGTGGCTAGATTAAAACTAGACACTGTTTTATTCACGTTCGACTAGGGAAATATATTTAAACCAAATGTAATTAAATATAAACTTTATCCAATGATTGGATGCCATCTGTAGATGTGTATTCCTGCATGGCGAGCTTACTTTTTTAAATCGCAGATGATGTCTTGATCCCCTTAAATGCGAAAGCACATTAAGACACAAGGGTGGGTGTAGACAGGTGCTACTATAGCAGCCACGCTCTACTTACGCACACACCTTTAGGCACAGTGAGAAGGCGGTTTGACCGTCTTCTCACACGTGCAGTGAGATTGTTGGTGGGCCCCTAAGCGACCTCACCCAACGAGCTAAGTACTTTAGTACAAGTGTCGTCACGGAAGCGGTAATCCGTCTTCACGTGCGCACTTCTTAAGTTGAAAGTTGTAGGTGGGCAAGTCTTTATGGGGGCACGCTCTACTTAAGCACACACCCTAGCGCAGCGGAGAAGCTGTTTGACCGTCTAATTTCGTGTGCCGTGAGGTAATTGTGGTGGGCGCCTTAGCGACCTCATCCAACGCACTAGGTACTCTGGTAAACGTGTCGTCACGGGAGCGGTGATTCGACTCCTCGTGCGCACTTGATAAGTAGAAAGTAGTTTGAGACCGATTTAAATATAATCGCATTAAATATAAATTCCAATTTTTACCAAATTGAACTGTCATCTCTATTGATTACACTAATATGTTTTGCGAGCGTATCTCTATATATCTCGCGTAACGGATGACGCTAGGCGACATCCCTCCTAATGTGAATGCACCTATGTGCATCACATACACAAGGGTTGGTCACAAATGTGAACCACACTCAAGTGGTGGGTCTAATTACTTTATTTAAGAAATTGACCATCCCCTTGAGTACACCAAGTGTATTTAACGGGGACTGTGTAACATTAGGGCAACTTTAGCCAGTTACACTATCCACTCCCTTAAAGAACGAAGTTACATTTTAAACTTCGATAAAGTGGAAGGAAGAACTATGCTGCTTGACGCGCCGCTAAGTCTCTGATTCACTCTAGCGACCTCTGTTTTCATACACGGCGCCAAAGGTGCCACCTACATGGGCAACGTTGGAGGGTCGTCTGCGAAGACGCCCACTAACTCTTGCATTTAGCGCGCGCGCCGCGTTAACACGCCCTGCAGCGTCCAATGCCTTAGCTGAAACGCCGACCGCTACTGCTGCTGTCGCGTTAACGGGGCTTAAGGATTCATCCCACTTAATCAGTGAGGATGTTGATCCGTCGCTCATTGTCGACTACAATGAGTCGAGACCGTTGCCGTCACCTCAAAGTAATGATGCGGACAAGGATCTCACGAGGAAGGATGATGGCACATTATTGCCCATCCAAACTTCTATCATTGCTCATAACATGGAGACAGCAACACTTACGAATGCTGTCTCGTCGTCTGCGCTGGATAGCGCAGCGACGGTTATTGCGAGCGCTGCCCATAAAGGCGCAGCCGCTTCTCCGTTGGGTAAAACCACACCGTCTTTTGCTCAGACCATTATCCATAATGGTTCTGACATAGAGGATTCTGAGCGTAACGCTCCGCCGACGACGCGTGAATGTGCTTAGTCGCTGTCACAAGCCAGCCGTATTAAACGTGGCTGTGTGACGGGTGGCATATCACTTATGCTCCCTCTCTCTGAATGGCCTCGTGTAAACGGGACAATAGCGTCGCTCAAAAAACGCGCTTTTCTAAATGCTCAAAACTATTATGGTGTCATTAAATTATGGAAGACCCGGTCGTGTTGCGTTTAAATGAAACGCCCGACCAATACGAGGCGAAATTCTTGCGCCGCATTCATCCGCATTCCGATGCGATGATACAGCGGTCGCAGCGAATTAATATCGCCCGCTTGCGTGTGAAAGAAATCATGGGCGGTACTGTACCCCCTGTTTCTTCTCACTACGCTACTTCTGCTAGTCCATTTGAGACTAGCGAAGAGGCCTCAGCTGGTGCTCCTTTTCATAGGCAGTCACCAAGTAAATTCACCGTCTCCCTCATCTGATCGCCGCTAGACTCACAGTCGGCGTCACCATCGTCTTCTTCGACGAATGGGGGTATGAGGCTCATTTGAGTCTACATACCGTTTCAGACGACCCACTTAAAATACGGCGCGTCTTTATATACGAGGGAAGGGTGAGCCTATAATTTGAGTCACCAACCTCTATTACCACCTTAAAGGGCCCAATGAAACGGTGCAACAACTTCGTAGTACCTCCAGGTAGTACAAAAATTGCATTTTTAGGTAGGGTAGCAATACTTAATAGTACTTTTTCACCCACTTTAAAGCGTTCGTTAATTTTGAGACCATTTCGGTCAGCATATTCTTTTTGCTTGTCCTGTGCGCTTGCCATCTCGTCACGGACTTTTCGTGTGATGGCTAATCGCTTAATCAAAAAGCGTTGAGCCTCGCTCACGCTTTTAGCATCAAACTCGCCTATGATACCGCCGAGAGGTCGGTCATAGGACGTAGTTTTATTGACCACTGCTAAACTGGCAGGGTCACTAGGGAAAGTTCATGTCTTTAAGCTGATAGTGTAATGGGGCACACATCGGTTGGAGAACCGTTGTTGTGGTACATTTACTAAATGGGTAAAATACCCTTTATCTAATTTTAAAATAGTTAGTTGCTTAAATCCCATTAAATATGGGCAATAATTATGTGGTCGCCGCCAGATATAAATCTGGGGCCGAAATCTATTTTAAATTAGCTAGGGTAAGGTTTTTAGATTTAAATAATTAAATAAAGTGCAGTTCCTCATTGATCTTAAAGCGTTAAGTGCCTTCCTAAGGCTTGCGCATTGATTTGTAAGAGATAGAAGCCTTTCTAAGGTATATCCTCTTGGGCACTAGTTGCCACTTGGCTTTACGAACCCCTGAATCCCTTGAACTAGGATTCCTTAAGCTTTAATAGCATGTACGACTCCCAGAGTTGTTAAACCCATAAGCTCAATAGAACTAAGTGACTCTCTGAGTCTGAGAGTCTTTCTCTGACTTTAGGAGCGTGATAGCTCCGCTACACCTGGTAGCACTCGTAGTCAACCTACGCCTGAGTCTTTACAAGACTTATTTTTTACGACAGTGAAAGAGGTTCCAGAATTGTCAGAAGCGCAACGCGCCGCTTATGACAAGCTCAAAATCTTATTCGGGCTTGAGCACGTGGAATTTATTATTTCCCAGGGACCAGAGGTCCTGCATGCAAGGCTTGAAGCTTTCATGCGGTACAAAGCCTCCCTGATCGGTCAGGTACAGGACCCTTTAGCGGCATCTATGCCTACCCGGTACATCTCCGTACCTGACTCAGAGCCGAGGGCTCGCCCTCTAACTGTAAATGTAAAAAAAAATGAGGGAAAAGAGGGAGAAAATCTCCCTTTTTGAATTGAGCAAATGGAAATGTCCATTGATTACGTCTTGTTCTTACCAGAAAGGCAAATGTGGCTATGGCCATGTCCAAACTTGGAGGTAGAGCCATAGAGTGGGCATTAATGTGCAGCACATCCATAAACGACGCTTTCCCCTCATGGGATTCGCTGAAACAGCAAGTGACCAGCATGTTTGCACCGCCTGATCAGGCTTTTTGCATGCGAGCACGACTCCTAGCGACTCGGCAGGGTAAAAGAACCCTGGGGGTCTTTGTCCAGGAGTTGAGAACTCTCATTGCATCTATGCATCAAGACCCGGTGCAAGAGGCAATTGTAGTGACCTTTTTTATGGGGGGTCTCAATGAAGGCATTGCCCGGACGGAATTGTTCCGATCTCATCCGGCTACGTTCGAAGAGGCAGTTGCCATAGCGCTACGCGCCGACTTTGACTTTAAGTCTGCCCGCGTTAGCACGCCTGTTTACCGAACAAGCTCTTCGAGCACATGGGTTCCGTCTAATAGAGCGGAACCTATGTTTATAAGCCTCGTTGAGGAAGGAGAAGAGGCTCTTCAAGCTGTGGAACAGCATAAGACCATCCGTAGATGTTATGTGCGCGAATGCACGAAACATTTACGCCCTGCCTGCCCACTTCGAAATTTGCGTAAAGCCCGAAAGAGCTCCAACTCCGACCTATACCAGAGATCTGGTACGGTGCGGGGAAACGTCGATACCCAGTAGATGCGGGGCGCCCTTCTGGGGAAGACCTAGGCTCGGTTAAACCTCAAGGAGGTGAGAATAAATAGAACCTTGCCCCAATTAGCTTGGTGCTCATTTCGATTGTAAAGGGCTTTGGTAAGCCGTGGTCAATTTTAATTGACTCAGGAGTGTCTTGCAATTATGCTCGACGCCTTTCTATTGAGGGAAATCAACAATACGTGGAGGTACTTAGAGCGCATGGAGATAATACAATAACACTGTTTGCTTAGGGACAGGGACTCGGGTCACTGTTCCCAAAGTTCCATTGAACTTAGGTATAAAGTTTCTGGACTTTGACAGTATGGAACGCTGTCTCGTCCTTGATTTGGATTCGAGATATGATCTCATTTGTTGCCTAGCAAAGGTGGGTCCATGACTCTCCAAAACTTTGCTAGGAATATTGCGCGTGGCGCCTAAGGTCTTAGACTTCCAATTGATCCACGGTCAGGGGAGTGAAGACAGTAAAATGTCTCATCTCGCCCCTGAAAAGAAGCCGTGGCTTTTGCCAGAAAGGCTTATCAATAGCTTGTCTGGAGAAGCTACTCCTCACAATAAATATTACTAATTCGGTTCATGATGTTCTAGCCAGGCCATACCAAGAATGAGTCTGTCACTGTTTTAGACATTGGCATGTCTGAGTTAATAAACTCTAATGTTAAAAACATTAATTTTGAGCCCGACTGAGCAGAAATAAGTAAAACGGCACGTACTTCGTCGAGTAACACTCGCTATACTAACGATTCACTAAATGCTGAAAGCAGCGTGCAATATCCCTGAGATACGTGGAGTGGCACGTCTAAGTCCACCGAGTATGGTCGGCCGAGGTGGCACCATCCTAAGTGTCAATAGTGACACTATTGGCGGTTCGCCAGGGCATTTTGGGTCAAATCCTCCTAATGCACGTGAGGCGACACGTAAACGTTCGCTGGATAAGGAAGTTGAGTTTTTTAACTCTTTATCGGATGTCAAATTAGACACCATGTCTTGTATAGAACCAATACAGGCTGAAAACCCTGGGGACGTGAATGTCCCGGCCTCTAAAAGGCGTATTGTCTTCATCTTCACTCCAAGACAGGATGGACACGAAGCGTGTATACCCTCACAAAGTGATACGAGTGAGCAAGTACATACGCTTGTAAATGGCGTAACCGGTAACATTGAGGGGGAAGTAAGCCTTGCGGCAATCCTCTCGTTACATGCTCTTTTAGAGCTAGACGAAATGTCTATTGATGAGTGCGGTCGAGTCTTAAAAACTGGTGACTTATCTGAAATGATGGTCATTCGACCTATGGTTGAGTTAAACTCATCGTCACTTCTAGACGAAGCTGTCCTGGATGACACAAAAGGTGCACTTTGTGCGCGAAATGGGTCACCGATCCTGGAAGATCCTACGGATCCTTTTTATTCCTTAATTAAGGAATTCCAAGATAAGGTATGTAATAACCCACCATCTGTTTTAGCTCCGGATAGAAGTGTTCATCATGAAATTGACTTAGTAATGGGAACCAAATACTGTGTCACAAGAACAATGGCTTTTACCAAAGGAGCAGTGTGACGTCATTGACGATTTCTTCCATGCAAAGCACGAGGCTGAAATGTTACGAGAGAACAAATCTCCTCATTCGACACCGACATTTTTGTGTCAAAAAGCCAAATGGTAAATGGCGCATTGTACATGCTTATAATAAGCTTAAGGCTGCCACTATACCAGCCCAAACCCCCATTCCTAGAAAAGATGTTCTTTAGAACAATATGGTGGGATGTACAATGTACAGTGCATTGGACTTAGTCAATGGTTACTACCAAGTGCTTATGCGAGCTAGTGATATCCCGCTTACAGCGGTTAGCACCCAAAGCGGCATGTAATGGGAGTGGCTGGTTTTCCACAATGGCTTTCCAACGCCCCGGCAACATTTAATCGTCTAGTGACGCAACTGTTTCGCCCTCATCGAGGTTATGCACAGACTTATTTCGATGACATTTTTGTCCATAGTCGTGCGGAGCAGGGTCGGTCGGATATGGAAAACCATTTAGACCATTTGCGAGCAGTGCTCGAATGCATGCGCACAAAAAAATTGTATGCCAATGCATCTAAATGCATTTTTGGCGCAGACGAAATTCCTTCTTTAGAAAACTTCATTGGAAAGCGATGCCTTAGAGCGATTCCGCTAAGGTAAAAGCCATAGTAGATTGGCCGGTTCCTAAAAACCAAAAGGATTTGCTTAAGTGGTTGGGTCTCGCCAATTATTTACACAAATATAGCAAAAATTACGCTGATATGGCTAGGCCATTATCTAAACTCCTAAAGAAAGATATAGAATGGTGCTGGACTAGCACCGAAAATAATGCTTTTCGAGCAGTTAAGGGTAGTCTTATCCATGCCCCGATTCTGGTACTGCCAAACCCAAATTGGCCTTTCAGTATCGTCTTTGACGCATCAGATTTTGCCATTGGCAGTGCTCTGTTACAAACAGATGTTGATGGGCATCAACGTGTTATTGCGTTCGAGTCTAAAAAGCTTAAAGCTGCGGAAAAGAACTACCCAGTTCATGACAAAGAGTTCCTTGTTATGAAGTATGCTCTCGTCAAATTCAGAGGTCATCCACTCGGCTCTAAGCCGTTTGTGATTTTTACAGATCACACATCATTGCGCACGGCGACTAAGTCGCCCCATCTCTCACAGAAAATGGCCCGATAACTATCTTTTTTTGCGGAATCCAACTTCGTGGTGAAGTATAAGCCCGGCAAGCAAAATGCTTTGGCCGACGCGTTATCACGCAGGCCGGATTATGAGATTCTCATTCAACGACTATCTCGTCACCTATTCCTGAATTAATCAGTTCGGCTTACGCCAAGGATAAACAGTGTGCAGCTCTGCTACGAGCGTTATAGGACTCAAATTGGGTATTAAATTGGCGGCACGTTTGCGTGCAAGGTTACATCGATTTCTATCGATAACAACCTGTTGCACAAACATCGCGGACCCTCCGCGTGTCATTGTTCCTCATGATGAGGAGGTGAAGTACCGGATCCAATATGAGGCACACGATACTGTCCTTGGTGGTCATCTCGCTTGAGAAAAGACCTACGGCTTCATAGGCCAGAGTCGGTGGCCCAAACTTTAAAAATGGGTCAGCACATATATTCGCACATGCGAAACGTGCCAACGGATTAAACCCTCGACACATGCTGCTGCGCCACTGGCGAGTCTTCCCGTCCCCATAGGATTGTGGGAGTCCATTAGTATGGATTTCGTCTTTGGGCTACCGAAAGATTCAGCCGGTAACTCCGGTATAGTGGTCTTTGTTGACCGTTTGAGCAAAATGGCTTACTAAGCAGCCGTGCCAGATTCCATTGATGGAGACGGTACAGCTAAGCTGTTCATCGATCGCGTGTTTCGAAAACATGGTTTGCCAGTGGCAATTATCTCTGATCGGGATCCCCGATTTTACGGGTAAATCTGGAAATCAATTTTCCGAGTGCTTATAACCAGATTGGAGATGTCCACTGCGGACCATCCACAGACCGATGGTCGAACTGAACTTGTCAATCGCGTCATTGAAGACGTTTAACGCAGCGTGTGTGCTCAGACACCAAAGCGCTGGAGCTCAATGCTCCCAGTAGTGGAGTTTGCGTTCAATGACGCTGTTCATGCCTCTACAGGCTATACTGTGTTCTATGTAAACGGTCTTACCAACCGCGCGTTCCATTAACGATACCACTGCAGGGTTAAGGGCTTGGTGGGGGAGAATCGGCCGATAGGCTTGCTGATATCAGCCCTGTTACCGTTCGGAAACAAGTAAGCGAGTTTCTCGCGACGCGATTTAGTATCTTAAGACATGTAAGAGATACGATGGCTGATAGCCAAGACAAACAAAAACAAGAAGCAGATGCCAAAAGCAGAAACTGTATTAATTCGTATATGGTCGGAGACCGAGTTTTACTAAACGCTAAGAACCTACCTACCAACTTGGTATCCGCGGTCTTCAAGACCAAATTTCGCCCGCGCTTTATTGGACCATTTACGTTCGTGGCCAAGAAGGGCCTAGCTTATACGCTAAACCTTCCCAACAAGCTGCGTACACATCCAGTGTTTTACGTTGGCTTGCTTTAGCCATATCGGGACCCTTCCCACTTGGACTTGAAGGCGCTTGCGCCGAGACAGGCGGTCGTGCCGCAGATTGTTGCATCCTCACCAGGATATCCAACTGGCCCTCTTTACGTGGTAAAAGCGATTTCGGCGAAAGACGCCCGAACCGCCTCAAAAGAGCTCCCAACCCGAGCAAGGACCTCACGAAGAAGTTGCACCTCGTGTCGTTGAGCATCAAATGCTTCCGCCGAAATTTCGGCCCCCTCCCGCACCGCTTGATGCGCGGGGAAACCTTCAGTTTCATGTGGAGAAACTTTTAAAGCGACGTCGTCGTGAGGGTCAATACTAGTATCTGGTGAAGTGGCTAGGGTAACCCTCTTCCAAAAACTCTTGGGAGTTCGAGGTACCTCTTCGGCAAGATTGCCCGTACAACGTTGACATTTTTGAGCTCCAAGCTGAGGGTCAACTCGCGTCAAACGTCGCTTCCCACTACTAAACGTGGGATTAGGTGGATCTAAAGCCTCAGTGCGGCTTCGATCCTTGGTTGTACGGTCAACCGTAGCACTGAAATATCGGCTAGCCTTACTTCGTTTTGTGGCATAAATGCTGAACGTAACTGGCCTTTGGCCTAAAGCTTAGCGAAGTCGAAGCGAAGCTTCACCTTAATCCGCAGACTCTCTGATATTCCAGATATTACGGAGTTTGCGGGCCCGGTGAACCCAGTTCTCAAATGAGACTTCGTTTTCACTCCTTGTTTCGTTTGGAAACAAAACGATCAGAATCTTTCTCATGCAGGTCACCGAAGCCCCACAAGCTTGATCACGTAAACGCGTCAGATACTGGCTTCGCGTCATTACCTTCGGCGTAAGGTAATGCTCATGAAGAGCGTCGCGGGCAGCGATCTCCTCCGGCGTCCTCGCCGGGTCACCAGTGATCCAGGGGAAGGGCTCGCATCTCTATCGAGATGCGCGATGAGATTGACGTTTTGCCATCGATTTACAGGCGCCAGAGGCGCGTGTTTTCTGATAGACCTTATGATCCATTGGATGGGTCTCGTCATACTGACGGACGAGGCTCTCAACGTCAACAACCAGCTGGGAACGAGGCTCCCTGCTGTCATGTGAAGGTTGTAAACCGCACCAGCGAACAAGATAACTTGTTCGCTACCCCTTCACATCACGGAGTATACGTTCCACAAGGAAACGTTGACAGCCTTGGAAATTCACCAATGGTTGTGGCGGAGGAGTGAAAATTAAATCCGACCCATGTGTCGGATCTAGTGTCGATGGTCGACAAACTCGATCGCTTCCTCCATGATTTGGAGGAGGGACTTGACCACGAGCGCGGTAAGCGTCGCTCGTTGGAGCAGACGGTGCAGGCTCACCATATCGAGCGGTTGGAAGACCGTTCGAAGAGTGCGTACTCCTTGTTGGAGTACGAGCGGAAGTATCATGCTGTCCGCGATGAGCTGTCGTCAGCTCATCGTAGCTTCGAGGATCTTCGAAACCGGCCTGAGAAACTTCAGGTTCAACATGAAAATCTGGTTCGCGATCACAATAATCTTTTGGGTATTCTTGTAAAGAGTGGTCAAATCCGTCCTCGGAAGAAGCCGCGTACTGATGGTACGGCCGGAGCCGACCAACGTAAAACGTAGGATGCGTTCGCATCCTACGTCGCAATTCTATTGTGTACGCATTGCCTCTTCGATGCAGTACACGGAAAGGCCCAATGAACTTGGGTAGTAGTTTAATGCTACCCACATTAGTGACTAATCGTTTAGGTAAGTTTACCGTAGAGAGTAGCACTAGATCATTAATTTGAATGAATTAACATTTGCTCTTCCATGTTTGTCTGCATTCCATTTCTGTCGGTCCACTGCGTTAGCAATAGAATCCTGAACGAAACGGATAATTGATTCTCGAGTTAGCAGAAACTCTTCCGCTAACTCATTTGTTTTGTCTTTTTCAGTACGCTTAGTGCGTACTGCCATGAGATCAATCTCATTTTCGATGTCGTTTTCTTCGACATTGACATCACTCGCGTCGTTGTTATTTTCGACGCGTGTTGAGCATGAGCCAGAATTGGTTTTGCTCCTGCGAGTCCCCCCCCCTTAGACTAGAGGATCCCTCTAATTGGGTCGGTATGCGAGGATGGCGTAAGCCATTCACAAAGAACGGTGTATGCGTTGTAGACGCATGCACCGAATTATTGATGGCGAATTCGACCATCGGTAAAAACTCGCTCCAATTCGGATACGATTGGACGTAACCTCGAAGTATCTCTTCGAGGACGCTGTTTGATTATCCGTTTCTGGGTGATCGGATGTTGACATAGTCAGCCGTGTTCCGAGAGATCAGAATACGGATTGCCAAACTCCGCCGATAACGGTGGATCTCTATCCGAGACCAGTTCACGGAGTAAACCGTGGAATTTGAATACCGTGTCGATAAAGACACGGGCACAACCCGGAGCCGTAATCGACTCTGGTACCGCAGCAAGGTGCACCATCTTGCTGAATCTGTCTACAAAAACAAGGATTCCATTATTTTTGTGGTCGTTTTCGGGAAATCCGAAGACGAAGTCCACAGATACGGACTGCCAACACTCTGCTGGAAGTTGTAGAGGTTGGAGAGGTGCACGGGATGAAGGGCTGGGCTTCACCCGTTGACATACTTCGCAAGCACGAACGTACTTGCGCATAAACTGATACTGGCGGGGCCAATAAAAGTCGCGACTTACTGTGAGTTAAGTTTTCTCACGTCCACGATGCCCAGTTATTGGTGCATCGTGACGCTCATACATGATGCGCAAGCGCAAATCATTGGGATTTGGGATGGAGTGTCGCCTGCAAGGGCTGTGAAATACAATATGCCGTTGCGTGTTGTGTATCGATCGGATGACGATCGATATAAAGCCGGTAAATATTAAAAAAGTATTATCGGATGCATTTATCTGATAATCCAATAAACGCAACGGACCCTTATCTTCTTCGTAGGCTTTTTTTTAAGTCATCAAACAAGGTTGATGACAGAACACTTGAAATGAGTGTTGCAACAGTGGGATTATTTTCACTGTTGGAACGCGCAGCCGGCTCGAAATCGGGTCGGCATGGAATGGTCTGTCTTGATCTGCAATCGCGAAGATGGGCGATTGCATCAAGCTTTGCTTGATACCTTCGAAGGAATGCCGACAATCGGCGATCCATAGCGTTTTATCGTCTTTTTTTCAAAGACAAGAGAGATGAACTGTCATCTCGGCATAATTGCGGAAGTACTTATGCAAATACGCAGGAACTTTCCAAGTCCCTTGACATCGACTGGAACTGACCATCGGTAAATGCCTTGATCTTTTCGGGATCAGGGCGCACGCCGTGTTTACCGACGTTGCACCCAAGAAGTGGTATTTCGCTTGCAGCGAATATGAACTTCTTGAGATTTGCGTACAACTTATGCTTTAGAATAAACGTGACTTTAAGGAACTCCCACGTCCGTCTTTCCGTCATAAGTCCGGCTATAGACGAATACACCGTTAATAACTCAGAGCGAATTCTCGCACCGGTCTCAACAGATTCGTTACGCATCTATCGAATGTTGCACTAAGCCCCATATGGCATTACTAGCCATTCCCAGAGCATCCCACTGGGAGTGCTCACTGCTGTGTACGGGATGTCTTGTTCTCGCATAAGGATCTGATAAAATCCATCCATCAGATCCATAAACGATAAGATGGTACTCTTAGACATGCCATCTATGATTCCGTATTTTCTAGGTATCGGTGTTTAAGCCGGTACCGTTGCAGCATTCAGTTTATTGAATGCGTGGACTATCCGCCACCCTCCTGTGGCCTTTCGCACACAGAAGGTCAGAGAGCTATGTGGGGAGGTTAACTTCCTCACATATCCCGCTTTCAATCGATCGATAAATTCTTTATCGATCGCAAGTACTTGTTCACGAGGCAGTGACCACTGCTTCATGACACAGTACTTCGAGTCCATATTGAGCTTGATCTCATGTCGAGTGCCTTTATCCTTAGGGAACTCGCATGGAACTGTTTCAGGGAATACATCCTTAAATTCAATCAAATCCGTGTATAAAGGATTTGTCTTACGATACTCCCAGTATTGACTAATATATATCTCGATCCGAGTCTTCACATCGGGGACACTTTCGTCCATCGATGAGCTGCTGAGAACCCGTTCGTTCTCTGCAATAATAATCGCTGACCAAATATCGTTCACGTATTCGTCCTCTGTGACGAGAACGCAGATTTGCTTGATTTTACCACTATGCAGATCTCTCAAGAACCGCTTAACTTCTAGGGTTGGTACTTGAGTTATCTCCGAAGTTAACTTCGGAGGCGCATACAGATCAAAAGTATAAGCGCCTACTCTTGAACCGTTATTATCCAAGACATTTAATGTCTCGGTTTCTTCATGGGATTTATCCACAGGCTGCCGGGGGATTAATCCCTCGGGATTTAGAAGTCTAGTAACTTCTACCATTTGAGGGGATTTCTCCTCAAATACGTGGGGACCTCTTCCCTCAACGTCTTCCGAGTGTGATTGCGCTATCACAGTCGGGTCCACTACGGTCGACTCTCTACTCGACCTTGGATCATCGTGTTGTCCTTTCTGGGCAACCGGTATACTCCTTGAATGTCGCCCACTAAGCGTACATTCATGTCTCAATCCACTCGACCTTTTCGAGTGGTGGACCTTCGGCGCTGCCTGTGCATTAACACAGCCGCCGGCAGCTGACTCCACATTGTGATTGGTAATCACACTGTGATCTTGTGCGGTTGTACTAACGACCGTACCACAAGTGAGGCCATCGCACTCACTCGTAGTACATCCACACGCTTGTGGACGCTCCAAGACGTTCATCAGATGGCCATCTGATGAACAAGTGGCAGGCATCTTTACGGATCGATGCTGCCAGCTGATCCTTGGCTCGTATTTTCTGAGCCAAGGTAAACCCAGGATGACATCAAATTTGTCATCCAAATCCAGTACGGTGAAATCATCATCATACTGTTAATCTCTTAACGTGTGGTGAAAATTCACTACGCATTTCATTACTGTTATCGATGCGCCTGTCGCTAGACGCGTCGTCATCCTCGTGGGAGGGATGTCACGCTCAACATATTTGCGCCTACGACCCTCTAGTGACTGGCGACGAATAAAGTTATTCGACGCTCTGCAGTCCACTAGGGCTTAAGTGACAAATCATTTGTCACTTTCACTTTTAAGGTGATGAGGGATACCTCATCACCAGGTGCAGAGACACATAATGATTGTGTGTCTGGAGCAACTTTAGTCAAGAAATGTGCAAATTCTTTTGAGGTTGTTGGATTAGTAGGGCGTTGCGCCCCTACTGACCCCGACCGTTTTTGGCGGTCCGCCTCGCTGTTGCGATTTCGCAACAACGTCGGATCCGCGACCGTTGCCCTTTTTGGCATACGGTCTAAAATGACGTTCAGTACCTTTCGGTGCTGGGCGTGGGGCACTACACTCATGAGCGTATTGTCCTAATTTCTGACAGCGATGGCGTTTCTGCTGCCACTTATTGCTCGAAAAGCGAGGTCTCTCGCTTTCGACATAGGAGAGGTCCATGGGTTCTGGACCTCCTAGCTCGTGTCGTCTTGGAGGACGATACAATGACGAACTAGCTTGAGCCTGTCTCAAGCTAAAGTCCTCCTGTTCCGCAACGGGTATTGCTTCTTCAAGCAGGAAGACTCTCTTCAAACACTTGCGCTTTAAAGAGGGTTAATTAAAAACTTTATTAATATAATTAAGTTCTTCTTGTCAATCTACTTGATACTAACTTAATTATAAACTTATACGAAAAAGTAATAAAGTCTTATCTGCCTTTCTCTTTGCGCGCGTCCAGCGCTGACTGGACCGCGAAAAAAGCAGATATAATGGTCTTTATCTACTAATGGATATGCTTTTAGAATATAATTGTCTAAAGGAATTTTCTCCAAATATCATCAACCTTTTAGATAATGTATTAACACCCCGTTACAACAATAGTTAGATCTTCGCGTCATTAATCACAAATAAGACACTCCTGGACAATCCTTGTGCTCAGCAGGCTGAGTCGATCAGCATCTTCTTTCGCATGGAATACGTTGTGCACGGCCAAGGAAGCCGATGTTGACTTTATTAAACTATTTTGCTATAGTCGAGCCTCCTTCGCAGGCAGAGTTGTTCATTGTGACTCAGTCTCAATTCATTTCGTTGCATCGCGTCTCAACCGGGTTATGGAGATCAGTGTGAACTTTGATAGCGCTTTTTATGAGCTTCACGGTCGGAATGAGAATAAAGGCTGGGCACAGCGCACATGAAGCTGTAAGCCATGCGCTGCTGGTGGTCTTGGCCTCCTTTGGCCAACCACAGTCGCTTGCGACTTTCACGATGCCATCGCAACTGTGTACCACTTCCAACGCGGAAGAGCAAGTCATCGGGAAACTTTCAAAGTAATACGTTCGTCCCATGAAAAATTTTACTGATTTCTAGGGCGGCCTAGTTACTTTTATATAAATCTACCAATGAGTACTATTGAGAATCAACTATACTTACAGTGAAACGGGCTAAAGTTGCCTTAATGTTACACAGTCCCCGTTAAGTACATTAGGTGTACTTAAGGGGATGGTCAATTACTAAATAATAGTAATTAGACCCAACACTCGGGTGTGGTGCACATTTGTGACCAACCCTTGTGGATGTGATGCACATGGGTGCATTCACATTAGGAGGGATGACGCCCAGCGTCATCCGTGATGACGGCTAGCGTCATCCGTTACGCGAGGTATCTATAAAGATACGCTCGCAATACATATTAAATGATATCTATAGAGATA
>NW_027152196.1:729736-743092 GCF_004359215.1 Bremia lactucae | reverse complement strand
GTGGGCGTCTTCGCAGACGACCCACCAACGTGGCCCCTTTTAGGTGGCATCTTGGGCGCCGTGTATAGAAACACGTGCGCGAGAGTGATCGAGTGAACTAGCGGCGCGTAAAGCTGCTCGCAGTTCCTCTCTCCTCTTTGTCGAATTTAAAAATGTAAATTCGTTCTTAAAGAGGGGGATGGTGTAACGGGCTAGAGTTGCCCTAATGTTACACAGTCCCCATTAAGTACATTTGGTACTTAAGGGGATGGTCAATTACTAAATAATAGTAATTAGACCCAACACTCGGGTGTGGTGCACATTTGTGACCAACCCTTGTGGATGTGATGCACATGGGTGCATTCACATTAGGAGGGATGACGCCCAGCGTCATCCATGATGACGGCTAGCGTCATCAGTTACGCGAGGTATCTATAAAGATACGCTCGCAATACATATTAAATGATATCTATAGAGATAACATTTTAATTGGTAAAAATAGGTATTTGTATTTAATTCTATTAAATATAAATCAGTCTGAAAATTACTACCTACTTGGTAAGTGCGCACGAGGAGACGGATTACCGCTCCCGTGACGACACTTTACCAGAGTTCTTAGTGTGTTGGGTGAGGTCGCTTGCGCGCCCACCACAACTATCTCACTGCACGCAAGAGAAGCAGGTTTAACCGCTTCCTCGCTGTGCTAGGGTGTGTGCTTAAGTAGAGCGTGGCCGCATTACGACGTGCCCGCCTACATACAGGTCGTGGAAGCCGGCGTTTTAATCCATTCTGGTGAAAACATCGTATCCCAAGCGACTAACCTCAAGATTAAAGTGTCTATGGTAGAACCTTCATCTGCGTAGATTAACGTCGTTCAAATCAATGGTTTCTTACTGTTAAATCTGCTGCTAAACTTCTTCTTCATTTTGTTAACTTTGCAACCTTTTTAATTGTTACGGAGTGGATCGGTACATAAGTATAATTTCTCAAGAGAAAAAAATAATTATTATTAATTTTAAAAGGTAACTAATAAAGAAGTACAAATTATTATCTGTATTTATTTTACCTTAAAGAGTTCCATAAAGCCAAATTTGGTATTATTGATGCAATAAGACAATAGCTCTATTGATTGGTTGATTTTAGTCTAAATCAACGCCAATCATTTCAAGACACGATTGTGCAATGCGCCAGGAGGCGCCATACTTAGTAAGATATTTATATAATTAGCTCAGTAGTTGATCTGTAAAGTCAAAAGTCTTTTTTTTATTTTTTTAATGCCGACATATTATTGACACGCTTAAATTCACAAGAATGTTAAATAACTGTGAGTAGCGCTAGAAGATCGTTACGGAGAAAACTATTAATACAGTTTTATCTTTCCTAATTCTAAATCCATTCAATTACCCTTTGGTAGCTAAAGACCCTTGGCTACCCAAAAACCTTCCTCTGTACTCTTGTGTACCGGAAGTCTCAAGGCACCCTACCTGCACTGTAATGAGTGTAGGGTTTATTAGTACTGAACAGTACTAGCGAAAGGTGCCCCGTTACAATATGTCTTCTTCTGACTTCAGGAGCGAGGTAGCTCCGCTATAGTGTTAGCGATTGTATTTCTTGAATTATAAAAAAAGATATCTCCATGAATCCTTCATGTGTATATTACTTTCTATTGTGCCGCGTAAGCTACAAAATCAAACAAATTGACTCGATAGGGCACAATAGAAAAGTCGTTTAATTTGGTGCAAGGTTGTACCGCCGTCCCTTCGTATGGATTGGAGACTAATAATGGTAGATAAAGAAGCACGATTGATCGCAATTCGTTTCTCTTTTCAAGCAAATGCGTAGTGTATTTCGTCTATTAGCTCGGAAAAGGCAAATAAATGTAATCGACACAATCTTAGCGAATGCGACAATCTCATCGAATGCGACAATCTCCCATCATTTGAGAATGCTCGACAGATGCCAGCATTCTGAAATTTCGTTGTTTTGGCGATGTCACGAACCACGGGGCTACACCCCTTTACTTCTAACAAAATTCTGCAACAAATGTCATTTTAGTATCGATCCAGGCAATATATATCGGCATTCAAATTTGCTATCTTGGGTTCCATCGCACATACCTGTTATCAATGATAAGGTCTATGTGCAGCAACCAATTAATTTATCAAATGAAAAGTCCATCTTCAATTAACCTTTTGAATAGATGATGTCAAAATCGAGCTTGGTGATAATATTAAACGGATATTAAGGCCTTTCGTGTTATTACTGGCTTACTACATCTGGATAATGCCCATGTCATCGAAAGGGTCTTACGTTAAGTGTCGTAGTTGAAACTTTACAAACACGACACGACAATGGGTAAAGATGTGGGCGGCATAGTTTAAAAGCCCAACCGAAACACTGCGACAATTTCTCCAGCTGTGAACGACCTTAACACTGCGTGTTGAAACCTATTAAACAAATCAAAAACAACGCACACCATGGAAAAACCCAAATCTGTGACAAGAACCGTTCCCAAAGCGGTCTTATCCACAGCTCGACACCACGAGCTCAATTTTGGGATGAGTAAATGATCGCTTCTCTGCGTTCTCGTAGGCAACGAAAGACTTCATTCTTCAATTGACCTCCACTTCTCCTCACTTATCTTCACCAAACCCGATCCGATGAAAGTTTATGTGCTTCCTCTCGTAGCTCTCGCAAGCCTTGCAATCAATGCTTCAGCTACTTCTGTTGCGAATGAGTGCAGCGGTCCTGGCGCGCCACCACACCCACCCATTATGGAGGACCCCGCTTCCTCACCTGAACCGTGCTCTGGGGAACATGCTCGAACCACCCCCCCTGCTGGAGCGATCGTTGTCGATATCACTGGCAAATACAAAGGTAGCTTCAAGACGTTGACCGAAGGAATAGCCAACATTCCTGACACGACAGAGGTGACTACGGTATTCGTCTTTCCTGGCGTTTATGAGGAGCAAGTGGTGGTCGAGAAAATTAAAAGCCCTCTTGTAATTCAGGGGTACACGTGTGACACCATGAAGTACTCGGCCAACCAAGTGACCGTCACGCAAGCCAAAGCTCAGGCGCACGTGCCAGCAGAGATCATTGACAATCGTAACTTTCTTACGAGTACCATGGGTTTCAAGTCCCAGAGCGGTGTGAAAGTGTATAACCTGAACGTGGCCAACACGGCGGGCAAGATTGAAAAGGATGGCCAAGCTGTGGCCGTGTACGTCGACAATACGGACTATGGGTTCTACGCGTGTAACTTTACGGGGTTCCAGGACACCGTATGTGCGAATAAGGGCCGCGAACTCTTTGTCAAGTCGTACATTCGCGGTGCTGTCGACTTTGTGTTTGGTCAACGAGCCATGGCGTGGTTCGAATCGTGCGACATTGAAGCCATTTCAAAAGGCTACATTACCGGCAATGGCAACCAGAACGAGACGGTCGTGTCCGAATTTGTCTTCAACAGAGCGCGTGTCTTTGGCTCGAAGAGTAAAAGTACAATGTTGGGCCGTCCGTGGCGAGAATACGCACGTGTGGTCTTCCAGGAATGCGAGCTAAGCGACGTCGTGGACCCGAAAGGATGGTCGGCGTGGGATGATAAGATGACTACGAAGAATGCATATTTTAAAGAATTTAACAACACTGGCCCGGGTGCCAAGCTCGATGAGCGCGTCGAATTCAGTGGACAGCTCGACGCGGCAAAAAAAATGTCGGAGATTCTTGGTGAAGGCCTTGCTAACTACTGGTGGGTCGACACCAAGTACTTTTAATCTGCTACGATCATTCAGTAGTTACACACTTGAGACTACACTTGACATATTTGACTTCAGAAATAAAGATTTGTGTTTGTCGACTACAACACACCGAACGCAATAATTGCACCGATATGTTTTTAGGTGTGGCTTTTCTTTATAATCATAGAAATGGATCGACTCAGCTTTAAGCTTTGCATAAAAAAAACTAAATTAATTTATTAAACACAGATGCACCTCCAGAAGGCGTCTTGATTACATTTCGTCTAATTTGATAACAGTTTGTTAACAGGACACATTTATTTATTTTTGAGGTTAACAGGGGTTCTATTGTCATAAATCTGACTTCCGAGTTCCTGCTCTTTTGTCTTGAGTTCACTATTTCTTTCTGCTCTGAATCGCGTCTTATAGCCTGTTAATAGAGCTATAAGACGCGATTTATTGGCGCTGAAGTCTTCAATTCAGACAACGACACTTTTCTAGTGAAACTCGGCTTTCCCACGAAACGCCATGAGAAAAGTGTCGTTGTCTGAATTGAAGACTTCAGCGCCAATAGAATGGCTATGACTTTTCAGAAATCTTGTAAACCATAATGGTATATAGACAGTATGTCTCACGATTAGACATCGCACAAGGAGGCGCATTGCGTAGTTAACTATGTTCCAAGTGATTTGAACACAGTTTGCCAACCGCGAAAGTTCAAGCAATGGATGCCGGCATTATTGCCGCTTTTAATAGGCGTTCCGGCGCTACAATCTTCAGCACGCTGGTATGTATGCACCATATAAATGAAGATGCATCTGCAACGCGTTAGGTGTGGTTCTTGTAGAGATTGTTACGGGCGAGACTCGTATCATTAATGCTCAGAGGCTGCCGATGAAGCGACCAGGTAGCGAAAATGGTCTGCTTTCAACAGCTGAAAATATAGGTGCGTCGAAAGGACTTGACGAATTACAAGTCAGTTTAAATGATTGATGAATAGTATTTTCCCGAATTTAGTGCATAGTCCCACCTTTATACATCGTATAAAAGGAGTGCACCTTAACGATGTTTTATTGCTTGAAGTCCTCATAAATCCCGTTATTACGAACCCATCCGTCGCCGAGACCATGCTGCAGCCATCCATCTCATCAATTTTGTAAACTAAAGTAGTTCATTCCTCACCTTCCCAAGTCGAGTGCACTTCCTCATTTGCCATTTCAACCAAAATGTCTAAAAACGGACTATTAACGACAGTCAAAGCTCAAGAGGAACGTCACCTTGTCGACAAACTGCGCAACATGGGTCTTGCACAATATATTGAATTGCCACAAATTGCTGTAATGGGTGACACGTCCAGTGGCAAATCGTCATTACTATCAGCCCTGTCAGGCGTCTCGTTCCCTTCAAACGACCAACTTACGACGAGATGTCCAACACAACTCATTTTAACTCGTGCTCCCACTTTTCATGGCACCGTTCGTCTTGTCCGATTCCAGCGAAATGGGGGTGATGCTGAAGACGAAGCAAAAGAAGAGCTAAATCGCCTTGAAGACGTACCCGATGCTATCACAAAGCTCACTCAGAAACTCGTGGACGAAGGACAGTATATCAGCGATGACCAGATTGTGATTGAAATGTGCGGACCAGAGTTGCCTGATCTCACCCTCACCGATCTACCGGGTTTAGTGCGTACTGTTGGTGATCATGAAGACGAAAGTATTATCTCAAGAGTTCGGGAAATGGTTGATCGATACATGCGACAAGAGCGGACAGTTATCATTGCTGTTGTCCCAGCTAATGTGGACATGCACAATACCGAGATTCTACAGGCAGCGCAACAAGCGGATCCCAATGGCACACGCACAATCGCAGTCGTCACGAAGGTGGATTTGGTGGATGCAGGAGCAGAGATGTCAGTTCACGAGTTGTTGTTAAACAAGAAGAAAAAAATGCACCTCGGTTACCACGCCGTCAAGTGTCGGAATCAACGGGAGTTGACTGCAGGAACGAGTATTGAGAAAGGGTTGGCAAACGAAATGACATTCTTTAATCAGCACGAGTACTGGTGCCAATTGCCGTCACATCTATGGGGCATTCCTACGTTGACAAAGCGTTTGGTGTCGATCTTGCAAGATAATATTCGACGATCCTTGCCAAAGGTTATCACTGAAATGAATACTCTAATAGCGGACATACAGAATTCATTGTCAAGCTTAGGAACGCCCCTAGAGACACCGGGGGCTCAGCGACAACAGTTTGGCAAGTGGGCTGATCACTATCTTCGCTTGATGGAAGCAGCGATGGAAGGACGATACGAACTCTTGCCATCAGCTTCCTCTGCTGCGGCAAGCCATATTAACGCTCGACTTCGAGCTGTGATCCGAATTGAGGATGCTGCTTTTCAAAAGGCGATTGAAGATTCAAAGAACCCCAAATCGCAGGATTCAGTTGCAATCGGAGATTTGGTGGAAATTCAGATCGATGACAGTTGGAGAAGTGATGAAGTCAAGGAAATCCGAAATGACAGTACTATAAGTACAGCTTCCTCCGAATGGAATGAGCGGGAAAAATGGCGTTATGATAAGATTGCAGTGCTCAAGCGATTTATTCGCGAGAATCGTGGTGACGAGCTTGCGATTTTTACGTCGTATCAAGTCTTTTGCAACTTGTTCCGTCAGTATGTCGACAAGTGGGGACCGCCAGCAGAAAAGCTTTTAAATGCGTATGGAAAACAAACCAAAATGGTTTCAGACTTTGTATCGGCTGAGATTCACGCAACATCGCGAGTGGTGCAGTTTCTTAGACGTAAAGCGACAGAAGTGTTAAATCGCGTTGTCGAAGCTGCTTCTCAAGAGACTAAAAGCTTACTACTCGCGGAAGGAAGACCATATACTCAAGATATGCGTTTGTTTGAGGACCTGGACAAACAACGCTTTCAAGCTCTCGAGAAACATGTTGAAAGTGAAGCTGCTGCGGATTCAGATGGCAAAGTGTCACTTAGTCAGGTTATGAATGTTTTGAAGTCGGTTACCATGGCGACTGAGGATCGAGAGGCACTGGAGATGGAAGTGGCGTTAAAGGCTTATTTGGATGTGGCCATTCCACGATTCGTGGATGCAATCCCAATGCGCCTGAATGATTTAATTTTGCGCACATTTGTGACGGACTTGACGAACGAGCTGAACGGGTTGACGGATCAAAAGCTGGCGAGATTGATGCAAGATTCCGAGCAAAAAGTGCTAGAGCGTCAACGACTAAAGGATGAACTTGCGTGTCTTGTTAGCGCCAAGAAGGAAATTGAATTGGTTTGCTAAGAGTGACTTCGTCAAGATATTTTACCAATTTTGTATTATGTGTTTTTTTGCGAAGAGCTTATGATTAAGAAATATCCAAGAGATTATATTCAAAAGTGATCTGTAACAAATAGTACTCTTCTTTGACAAAGCGACACATTTTTTACCTTTGTGATTGCAGAGCTTTTGACTTGAAGCATTTCTTTATGTGGAGGCTTTTGGTTAAACGCAGGAATAAGTATTGCTGTAGATGGCACCAATTCGGGTTTTGCTAGCTAGTTAAACTGCAACGGATGGTCCTCGTCTGCTGGTTGGTCAATCTGCTCGGGAGTGCCTTGTTTCGTTTCAAATTCGTTATCGTCCTCAGTTGTAAAGTAATTGCTCTTGGTGGCACCATTTACCATAGAGGGGTCATCTGTTTCCCCATTTTGGCCTTCGATCGGATCCAGTCTCGAGTTCTCCACAGTCTTACCATACGATTCCGTTCCATCATCTTGATTCGAACTCACTTGCTTGAATGGTTCCGAATTCTTTTTAAGAATACTGTCAAGGTCTTTTAGAGATAATAACATCTCCTCCGTTGACATCTCGTTACCGGTCGTACCGACCGAGTCGTCGTCGTAAACGTTATCGACCAAATAGGGTTCACCTGCCGTCTTAGACGATTTGGATGCGACGAGCGGCTCTATTGGTGAATCCAACATGCCATCTTTTGTCACGTCGTCCTGGGTCCGAAGCGTATTATCAAGGTCGTCGTCGTAGACGTTGCCAACCGAATAGGGTTCACCACCCGTCTTAGACGATTTAGATGCGACGATCGACTTTGCGGGGGAGGCCGTCAATGGATGTGGACCCCCGTTAATCATACTTTCAAAGTCCTTAAGATTGGACATGAGATCATCTGGTGACATGCCGTTCTTGCCTTCGATATCATAACCGGAGCCAGACGAATAAGTAGAAGCCTTTGCAATGGCATATTTGTCCATAATGGCATCTATATTCTCGTCCGTGATGCTAGATTCGTCAATGTAATCAGCGTCTTTCTGTTCCCAGCCTCGACGATTTTGCTGCGACGTTTCCTTCCTCAAAGAATGCGTCATGTCATTGTCCATATCGTTATCCTGGTCACCGGTCGTACCGAAAAAATCATCGTCGTAAACGTTGCCGACCGAATAGGGTTCACCTCCCTTCTTGGACGATTTAGATGCGACGGTCGGCTCTATTGATGGGTCTAACATGCCATCTTTCGTCACGTCGTCTTGGGTCCGAAGGGCATTATCAAGGTCGTCGTCGTAAACGTTGCCGACCGAATAGGGTTCACCTCCCGTCTTAGACGATTTAGATGCGACAGTCGGCTCCATTGATGGGTCTAACATGCCACCTTTCGTCACGTCGTCCTGGGTCCGAAGGGTATTATCAAGATCGTCATTGTAGACTGGGCCAAGCGAAAAGGGTTCACCTCCCTTCTTGGACGACTTCGACGAGACGGTGGACTTCGTCGATAGATCCGCGCTATCCTCATTATTGACACCATTAAGCGGCCGACTCTCAACGGATCCGTTATCCGTGGCGTCGAGTGAGTCCAACTCCAATTGGTCGACATTCTCCGTTTTGCTGACATCGACAGGCTCGAAGTCGGTCGCACGAAGGCTATTGGGATTGCCTCCTTTAGCAGTAGTGACAGCAAGAGCCGCAAGGACAAGGATAGTAGCTAGTTTCATCTTCTATGAGATCAAATGCAAAGTGACTTTGCTGCGCTCTGCAGTACACCTTCGAGGACGATTCCACGCAATCGTACGACATTACACATTTATTGAATTTGTTACAATACCAAGGCAGAGCAAACCAGTACCGAATCTTTCTCTATCGCGATATCTACTTCACGGACTGCTGTAATGTTCTTTGATTGGACATAGAGGATGCTGTGTCTACTACATCACTCGCTTCTACAGCGAGGATATGCGCTTTTCATGACGACGTGACGCTTCCAGCTTAAGAAAATAGGAATGCTTGGTTGCTGCGATGTGTTGCGTAGCCTTTAATTGACTACATACTAAACGCGAATTAAACCTATCGACCCCTTGACGCGCTAGGTCATTGAGACTTTACGAGACTTTTCTGACGAGATTTTAATGCACGATTTTTTTGTACATTACAGTACAGCTTCTGATGACGCTAGATTTTTTTTTGATGTAAAATTTTGTATAGTTGCTATCCTTTTAATTATTTTTGATTTATAAGGATTAAATCTGCTGTAACTTGATTTTGAGTGTTGAAACTTAGCTGCTGCACGCAGATAAGACGCTTCGTATGGTTACGAGGAATTTGCCGCAGCAATGACGGCAGTACAAATAAACGATAGATGCAGTCAATGCACTTTACATTTTAAGCTACAATAAGTGCCCTTGCACAGAATACTAATTTGTTGGAAAATAAGGCAATGTATTTTGTTTCGAAAATTGAAAGAGAAAAAAAATGATAATAAGCGGAGCAAATACATATGCACGGTTACAGGCTAACCAACATTATCTGTCGCTTATTTTCATTCTCCATAAAAATAGGACTATTTTTTAAGCAACATTATACACTCCTCTATAAGAGCAAACAGACGGTAGGGTAAGAGTTCATGAAAAACTGACGATATGGTGACAATCAGCGAGTCTGAGCGCGACGAGTTTGAGGATGTCCTCGGTAGCGGCGGCATCTTCCGCAAGATGCTAAATTTAAATGAGGACGGAATTCAAGCTGGTGAATCAGTCGTTCTATTTTCAACTCGGTAATCCTTAATTTAATGTCAACTTGGCGACATATGGCCATTTGTGTCTTCTCCTTGCAGAATTTGGCGAAGAAGTCGGCATCCGCTACTCGACATGGGTGTTACAATCCGGTCATAAAGTGGCTTCTAATGAAACGCGCAAGTTTCGTATTGGCGACGGAGAGGTGATGCCAGCACTTGAGCTCGTGGCCAAGATGCTCCACGTCGGCGAAGTGTGTGAGGTGCGCTGCGACGCGCGCTTTGCCTACGGAGACGTTGGTTTGGAGCCGCATGTGGCTCCAGGAGACGAGATCAAGCTCGAAGTTGAGCTCTGCCGCGTTGGCAAGCGGATCACAACGGACATGAGCTCCCAGGAGCTGCTTGTTGAAGCCACGCAAAAGAAAGAAAGTGGCAATCGCTATTTTTGTGAAAAAAATTACGAACAAGCGGCAAAATTGTACAAACGGGCATTGAAGCTATTGGAGTCGTGGGACCAGAGCGACGACGACCAGACTCAATGTAAAGAACTATTGATCGCATTAGGCAACAACGTGGGCAATGTGCAGCACAAATTGAAACAATACAAAGAAGCGCGACAGTCGAGCCTCGAAGTGCTGCAGCTTGATGGAAAGAATGTGAAGGCCATGTATCGAATTGGCCAAATTGCACTCGATCAGAATGAATTTGAAGAGGCCAATGTGTTTCTTCGCAAAGCACTGGAGATGGAGCCGAAGAATACGAAAGTACGGCAATTACTGGTGCAGCTAAAGAAGCAAAAGCGTGAAATGAAGGCGCTGGAGAGGAAGCTGTATGCAAAGCTTGGTGGCGTGAAAAAGCCCGAGCGTGTAGAGATGGGAACGATTGCGGCGCTTATAGAATGGGCTCGACAGAATGCAATGATAGTAGCGGCTGTATGGACTCTCTTGGCTGCAATTGTCATCTACGCGCTTACCAGTAACTGATCCAAGTCTCGGCGACGAAGGACGCTGGTGCTTTATTTTTTTTAGATAAGGCATGCTTAGAATATAGCACTTTAGCTTCCTATGCTCTAATGCTCTAATAGGGAACATAACTAAAGACAGTTTGTGCGACGGAATTTAGGTTGCAAGAGAAAGAGTTAGAAGCTACCCTTGAAAGTTCTGTAAAAAGCAATGAAAAAAGTTTTCAAAGATTACTAGGGTAAACGTCCACAGCTAAAATTGATATCCACAGCTATTTCTTAAAATAGTTCTATTTTAAATTTTAATTAGCCGCTTCATGTTAAATTATTGATCCACAACATTTTAAAGAAAAGTTTTCAAATCCACATACTAAAATATTGGTGTTTGTTACGTAAAATTAACAATTAAAGGTTGTTTATTAATATATGGAACCGGTATAGGCACACCCCTCACCGTATGTTTATTTCGATTAAATAAAAACTACACATTTTAAATAAACAGTTTCATTATTCCGCCAAAGCGCAAAATTGACAATTTTTTTTTATTCTAGTCGATTTTGATCCCTTTGGACCTTGGTACCCCCCTCCCCCACTAAATTACATTTGGGAAGCGATATAGCCACAGCCTCTATTTACGAGAGTAGCGTAATGGTAATAACTTGTTGATAACTAGAATATATATTGAGAAACCTTTGTGCAGTGTAACAGGGTGTATCGTTACATGATATTAACACTTAAAGGTTGTTAATTAATATACACTCTAAAAGGTAGATAATATTTGAAGAATATTACTATATATAGTAATGTTCAGAAATCTTATCCATAAATAGGTATAGGCCATTTTTTATATCTATTTGTCCCGCAGACTAATCAGCTGTAAACGTAACCAAAGAGAAAGTGACAGATAAGATTTCAATTGCATGTTTAGTATTTGTTCAAAATTAAGTTAGCATTAACAGATAGAAAGAATAGAAACTTAATAATATTAATACAGTTTTCATTTAACCCTCTTTAAGGTTGTTCCTTAAAGAGAAGTCTTCCTCTGCACGTACTAGTGTACGTGAAGTGACGAAAGGCACCACTCGCAACTGAAGCAGTGCGAAGTGGACTTGCACTGAAGCAGTACAAGTCGTAGTGCCCCGTTACACCTGGTTGCACTTTTTAGTCCGTCCAAGGACCACATTTCCCATATCTAACATGGACATGTCAGATGATAGTGGGAATACGCATCACGTTTCGCGTGATAGCTACTCCTTTCTAAGTGACATAGAAAGGAGTTCGGTCGAACGAATGAGTTCGACCGTAGGGAGCGATGCCATGTTGGCCATGCTGTCCGGTTTGGACAGAGATGCCCTCCATTCAGCCATCGCTAAGTTCATACAACATGAACTTGACGAGGTGAAGGAGAAGGTAGCCTTGCTGAATCAGCAAGGCTCTCAACAGGTAGAACTGTTGAGGTTACAACAGGTACAGACCCCTGTACCTGGAATGACTCTTACGCGTCGTCCTGAAACTCTAAAGATTGACATCTTCAAGTATAGGGGGGTCGAAGAAGACTCCCTCTTAATATGGTTTGTCGAGTTGGACGATGCCATAAGGGTACGTCACATCATCGACGAGCAATTGCAAGTCGCATTCGCTCAATCAAGTTTGGCAGGTCGTGCCAAAACTTGGGCATTGAACCTTAAGTGCGCGACATATATATCTTTGCGTCGCTAGAGGCTTTTAAAGCCCGGCTCAAACGGACGTTTGAACCGCCTAGGGGTGAGTTCAGAGCTCGTTCTGAGCTTCTGAAACTCAAGCAAAGCAAGCGTGATGTTCACGCTTATGCCCAGTACATACGACTCTTAGCGAGTTGTATAACAAAAAACCCGTCCATGAACACACGTTGATTACGGTGTTCATGCAAGGTCTTACAGATGGTCCCGTAAAGACCCACCTGTTCCGCTTGGAACTGGATACGCTTGAAGAAGCAATATCCGTAGCGGAACAGGAGGACTTTAGCTTGAGACAGGCTCAAGCAAGTTCGTCATCATATCGTCCACCTAGACGACACGAACTAGGAGGTCCAGAACCCATGGACCTTTCCTATGTCGAAAGCGAGAAACCTCGCTTTTCGAATAATAAGCGATCGCAGAAATGCCATCGCTGCCAAAAATTGGGACATTACGCTCATGAGTGTAGTGCCCCACGTCCAGCACCAAAAGGTACTGAACGTAATTTTGGATCGTATGCCAAAAAGGGCAACGGTCGCGGATCCGACGTTGTTGCGAAATCGCAACAGCGAGGCGGACCGCCAAAAAATGGACGGGGTCAGTAGGGGCGCAACGCCCTACTGATCCAGCAACCTCAAGAGAATTTGCAAATCTCTTGACAAAAGTTGCTCCAGACACACAATCATTATGTGTCTCTGCACCTGGTGATGAGGTATCCCTCATCACCTTGAAGTTGAAAGTGACAAATGATTTGTCACTTAAAGCCCTAGTGGACTGCGGAGCGTCGAATAACTTTATTCGTCGCCAGTCACTAGAGGGTAGTAGGCTCAAATATATTGAGCGCGACATCCCTCCAACGAGGATGACGGTGCGTCTAGCGACAGGCGCATCGATAACAGTGATGAAACGCGTAGTGAAATTTCACTACACGTTAAGA